>NC_000086.7:83981665-84076665 GCF_000001635.26 Mus musculus
CTCCGTACCCCATTTTTAATATAGTTGTTTGATTCTGTAGAGTCTAACTTCTTAAGTTCTTTATATATATTAGATATTCACCCTCTATTAGATATAGGGTTGGTAAAGATCTTTTCCCAAACTTTTGGTTGATGTTTTGTCCTATTGACAGTGCCCTTTGCCTTAAATAAGCTTTGAAATTTTATGAGGTCCCATTTGTCTATTGTTGATCTTAGAGCATAAGCCACTGGTATTTTGTTCAGGAATCTTTCCCCTGTGTCCATGTGTTCAAGGCTCTTCCCCACCTTTTCTTCTATTAGTTTCAGTGTATCTGGTTTTATGTGGAGATCCTTGATTCACCTTGAACTTTGTGTAAGGAAATAAAAATGGATCGATGTGTGTACTTCTATATGCAGTTGAACCAGCACCATTTGTTGATAATGCTATCTTTTTTTCCACTGGATGGTTTTATCTCCTTTAGCAAAGATCAAATGACCATGGGTGTATGGCTTCATTTCTGGGTCTTCAATTCTATTCAATTGTTCTACCTGCCTGTCTCTGTACCATGCAGTTTTTATCATTATTGCTCTTGAGGTCAGGGATGATGATTTCCCCAGGAGTTCTTTTTTATATTAATTTATTGTTGGTTGGAGATTATACTTATTTATCTATTGGAGAGGTGAGAGTGTCATGGCATGCACATAGAAGTTAGAGGTCAAGTTGTGAAAGTCAATTCTCTCATTCAGCAACAGCTCGGAAAGTAGAAGTAATGTCAACTGTTTTGGTGACAAGTACCTTTACCCACAGAGCCATCTTACTGGCCCAAATCTTAGGACATTTTAGGCAACTTCTAATGTCTTTATCTAGGGCCAGAGATATACTCAGATCAGACAAATTGAACTTTAATCACCCCTTAAAACTGTTTATAGAGAACTATGATTATGAGTCTTCCCAATATTATATGTAATGGAAGACTAGTTCTGTTAAACAAAATGAGAACATCCTTACTAAACAGTGAGTTTATTTAGATAATGTAGTGTCAAAAGCCTTAAATTTTAAATTTTTAATTTTTAAATTAAATTTTATTTTAAATTAAATTTTTAAATTTTAAATTTTTCTCTTTAAAATTGAAGTATTTGTTTCATTATTAGTCTGTGCATATTATGTGTGTGTTTTCCTGTATGTGCAAAGGTATACATGTGAAAGTCAGAGGACAGTTTCTTGGCATTGGCTCTTTTCTTCAACCTGTATTTTTGTTTCAGTAATTAAACTCACTCGTGGTGCTAGTGCTTTATTTACCCAGTGGGCATATCACCAGCCCTAAACTAGTTTTATTTTTTCAAATAATATATTATAAAAAACAGACAGCATTCCTGGCTCTGCAACCCAGGGTGCTTCTATTCTTGGTTCTATCATATCTGCAAGAAATTACATGAAAAACACTCCCTAGTAAAGGCCTTAAACCAGAAATGACACATGATTTCCCTGACATCACAGTTTGCTAGATTTCATTTCCTTCTACTGTACTGTATCCTCATGAGCAATAGGTACAATGCCATTCTGCTCCCGCACAAGACCTAGTAGATAGATGAAAATAAAACCAGATACTAAATGTTCTTACAATATTGTATACTCAGAAGAGTATTTTCTGTCATCAAAGACTTCTTGGTCAGATCATGAGGCAATAATTTCTCTGCAAATCTGGACTACTACATTGGATCTATTTATCTTGTTTTATAGTATAAGATAATAACTATTCCTTATAACTCAAAACATACCCAGAAGTTTTATGGACCTCTAAAGAAGAGTATGGAATTTCTGTATAGCAATCAGAACATATATACTAGAATATACATATATATATATATATATATATATATGATTTAATATATATAGGCAAATAGCTTATTATCTTTATAAATTGTGATAATCCCAAAATACATAACAAATGTTAAATGCAAACATATCAAACTTCATATAATCTTATGTACTAATTTTACTTACAACATATTATGAATGTGAATTCAATGCTATAAAGTAAAATTTGTACAGGTAAAACTAAGTACACTGCAATAAATATTGTATTTACATTGTGTTTCGTAATATTTTTTAAAACTTTTGAATTAGATTTAAAATTATTAACAATTACATATTTATTTTACATTTTAACAAAGAATTTTGTGTTATATATTAGCATCTAAGTGTTGAATGTTATCTATTAACTAACATATATTTAAATGTCAAGTAGAACCCACATTGGCAAAGTGAAAATTTACTGAGTTATTTTAAATGTACATCCTTTCTCATATTGTGAATGAGATATATAGACTTTTAGCTTCCAGCCACTCCTTTCTATAATTATTTGAATAAAGCATCATCTATATATAGTATGATGACTGAGTACACAATGTGTAGTAAAGAGTCATAATTCTAAACCATTTTAGTGATTTATAATCTGAGAAGAATTTATAAATTATTTCTCTACTTTATAAGTTGTGCTCTATAGCAATGTGCAAATGTGAGAAGGAATATTTAGCATGTCGAAGGAGTATGCTTTCTATCACACATAGACCATGAATATGATTTATATTGTAGGTAAACATTTGGAGTATAAATTAGTTTGCAAATAAGAAACCAAGTATCTCACAGACTTATGTAGTTTTACCTTTCTCTCTCCCTCCCCCTCCCTCTCAATTTTGTGATTTATTTATTTATTTATTTATTTATTTATAAATGCCTTTATTGCAGAAAGGCAGAGAGAAAGAGAGAAGGTAAAAGAGAGGGGCAAGCCATGGCCATGTGGAGAGAAGGGAGGAAGGAAGGAAGGAGGGAAAGGAAAGCTAAAGATGAGAGTAAAACAGATGAGAGCATAAAAGTTTATTTATTTATTTATTTATTTATTTATACTTATTCAGTTTAGTTGCCTCTCAATGTCCCCTTCCCATACTACTCAATTTTACCAAGAGGATAAAGCATGAGTCATTGTAATGATGCTGAAAATCTATAACCAAGTTTCCATCTAATGCACATACATGGGTATGCACATATGTTGGTGATACTATTCTATGCTCATGATGAGATTACAAGATGTATTTGCAGTGATTTAAACTTGGAATTAATACGGTGTTAATTATACTGAATAATGTTATCTCTGTGATGCTCTGTTCTTATTCCTCCTTTGTAGGTTGAGATTATCCTAGTTCAGTCTCCCAGTATGACTGGTATTTTAACTATTTGAAGAAACAGTTTCCATTAAGCCAAATATTTGATACTAAAATTTTATGTCACATTAAAAAGCAACGTTATTTTGTGTGGGGCCAAAAAGTAAATATTTTAGACTCTAGAAGTCACATGAACACTAGTTAATAATTTGAAAATAACCTTAGACATGTTATCAAAATATGCTGGTAATACATGAAAGATGGAAAATAAATACAGCAACCAGGCATTTCAGTTCTGCAGTTGGACCTAAAACTATCCAAAAGCAGGAAGAATAGGCAGCTTTGTTGATCAAGTTCTTGTATTTCTGACATCAGTCCTCAGAATTAATGGAAATAATATTAGGCATGGTAGCATGTTGCTGCAATTTTACTTGGGACACAGAGACAAAGGATCCATGCACCTCACTGGCTCACCAGGATAGCCAATTGACAAGCACTCCGTGTGAAGAAAGAAGATGGATGTGCTTCTTAGGATGACACTGAGATTAACATCAAGGTTCCCCATTAAAGAAAGTGAACACATGTGGTGACGTGCAATTTTAAGTTAACCCAGCAGTGATGATGTAGAGACAAAGACATCCCTGAGTCTCCCTGGGCAGGGAACTTTTCTTCTCTGTGAGTCGCAGGCCACTGAGAGACCTTGTCAAAGAAGTAAAAGTGACCTTTGCTTGAAGAATAACAGCCAGAGTTATTCTTTAGCCTCCAATCACACATGCACACATATACTTACACATAAACAATAAGTAAGTAAGGAATACCATAGCTTGAAAATAATTGATACAAGATGAAAGCCAGGATATTGTTTCCCAAGTCAGCAGACAAAAATTTTTATCTTCTAATGGCTGTAATACTGCTCATTAGTCCATTGTGTTTTAGAAGTAGGTGAAACTATGCTTGGTGTGATTTCAATGCCTTTTCTTGTTTTTTTTCCAATATAATAATTGTGTCTGGAAATAAAATGTAAGGAAGAGGGAATTTATGTATTAAGAGAAATGTTTTTGTCAAAGAAAATCAAAGTTTATGCATTTCTTTTCATTTTGGCCCACATAGGTAGGAATACAAAAAGCAAAGAAAAGTCTTCTGAAATGAGGCAAGTAATAAGTAATAGGCAACAGAAAATATTGCTTATTAAATAAGTAAAAAATAATTTGTAATCATAAAGAAAGTTCACCTTTACAGCTTTAATTATGTGGTTGTAAGAATAAACTGTATCATTTTGAAAAAGAGTAATAGATCATAATCAAGAAGGGAATATAAAATTTGTTAAATGGTACATATTTAAATGTTGAAATGTCACTTCCAATATACCCACTGAGAACACCCTCTACAGTGAGTATTATACATAAAAATCCTAAAAATCCTCAAGATAAATTTTCTATCGAACTGGAAAGTCTTATAATTAAATACTTTAATTTTATCAGAAAATAGATAAAGAAGCTGAGGAGACTTATTTCATATTTCTTGAGAAATTCATGTACTGAATGTTTCAGAGCCCATTTGATGGAAATATGAAACACATCACAAGATAAACAGTTTTAGTCAAACAATGAAATCAGCTTTTTATTACTGTAAGATCATAAGTTTTACCTCCTGGACAGGGTGCAATTGATATACATTCCTGTTGGCCCACAGGCCAATCTTCTCAAGGCTATATCTCTAGTTCCCTTCTGTTCAAATAACTAGATTTTGTACATTATCAATAAAAATTAGCAAGCACCGTATCTGAAATAATATAGATTATGTGTTTTTACTGTTATAGTAAACCTCAAAACTGGGATGGGTTGCTGTGATTGGCATGTAAAGAGAATAAATTAAGTGAAACAAAATAATAACAATAAATAGACACATTAATTTGAGATATGGGATACAGAAGATGTTGGAAGGAAAAGGAGGGACCAGTATATAAGATGAGAATTCTATTTCATAGATTAGCATATCCAATATTTGAGAATAATGCCTATATATTTAACCTCATTATATTCATAGCTTAAATACAGTCTGACATCCCCCAGAACAACAGAGGTATAGATAGCCACCTATAAATCAACTGAAATAGTCTAAATAATCAACTTCACAAAGTGAAATATATTGAGAAATTCAGTTATTAATTATGTAGTTACTAATTAAACATTCCAAGAAACCAATAAGTTAAAATTTTATTATTATATTTGTAATGAGATACTTACTTTCTTCTCTCATTCTTTGTTTCCAAGATTAGATTAATTAGATTAGTATATAGATGTTTGTAAGCTACTTGTACAGCTATAACTTGAAATAAAATAATTGTTGTCGAATAATATTTTAATTTCTTAGAACAGAATAAATGATGTTAAATCATTCAATAAAATAATATACTAAAATATTTCATAGCCTTAAATTATTTAAAGTCCAGAACTTAAAAGTAGTAAAAGAAAATCTTATATAAATATTAAGATTGCTATTCTGGTTATACTCTTTACAAGGAACTGAAGATAACATTCAAGAAAACATTTTTCCCATTAAGTGTCATTAAAATTAAGCCTCAGTCATTTATGAGAAGAGATATTTAAATAATTATCATGGCTTCTTCTTATGCATTGTAACCCACCATTCTAGGTGCAAATGGAAGCCAATAAAACCTACATGCTAAACATACCTAGCTCAGTATGCTAACTTTAGGTAAAGGAAATGATATATCTAATATGTACTTGTACACACAGGCTATTGTCTTCTACCTTTTCTATCGATGCTTAAAATGTGTGCAAACTCAACACTCATTGATTCATTATTCAATAAGTACTGCCGTGACCCCACTATGATTTGGATGGTTTGTTTGTTTGTTTGTTTGTTTGTTTGTTTGTTTGAGACAGGGTTCCTCTGTAAAATCCTGGCTGTTCTGGAACATACTCTGTAGTCTAGACTGGCCTTGAACTAAAAAATCTGCCTGCCAGTGCCTCCCAAGTGCTGGGATTAAAGGCATGCACCACCACTGCCCAGCTTGGATGGTATATTTAAAGGGTTAAAATATGTGTAATGGATCAAGATGTGGACACTGGCACCAAAAAAGGAAGGAAAATAATTGATCAACTCTGTTTTATCATGAAACATCAGTGATGTCCATGAAGAAAGTTATGAATGTACAAAATGTGCATGGCTAATGCTGCTTAAGTGTCCCAGTCATCAAGGATCCTGGAGAGACAGTGTTGGAACAGAGTTCCAAAAAATGAGACGGGATTAATTGGATCTTGAGAAACTTTAGTTGAGAAATACTATTTAAATGTCATGGACAATGACTGGATTCATGAACAATTAGCTTCATTCTAAGAGAAGAAAGTAGTGGTGTCTTTGGCTAAGCAGGGTGTGGTAGAGTGTTTGTTGACCATGCACATGCATCTTGATTCAAACTCTATGACACAAATAATAAAATTCATACTGCCTTTTAAAAACCACACTAGCTCCTACTGACATATATGACCTAATAGTTACTAAATGAAGTATTTGATAATTTCGATATTTACTGTAGTTACAATATATTGAACATTATAAATAGGACTTTCAGAGAGAAGCTGAGGTATTTTCAGGTGAAATAATATTATTGATAAATTTTTCTCATCGTTTCAGTTTTATTTTAAATGGAGTAGCATTAGAGTAGTCATACAAGATTGGTGAAATGAGAATAAATTTTCAGGGTGGTAAGCAGAAATTCATATCTTGTTTACATGTGTATAATTTGAAATTTTTCCTGTTATAAAACAACATTATAAAATAAAATAAATTATATATGGATTTTTTTAGTCTCTGCTAATGTTTTTTGATTAGCTTAACAGTTCATTTTAAGTTACATGGGTTAGGAAGGAATATGAAAAGCAAATGAGATTCAATAATTCATTTACCTAGAGTTAACTTTGACCATGTAATTGGCAGAGCAGCGTAGGCAGAGGACAAGGGCAAGTGCAAGGGGATATGAAAATGAATTTACTAGCACAATTGATACTAGATGTCAAGTGCCTCGAAAAAGTCTTGGGTTTTACATCTGCAATTCAAACACTTGCTATTAGGTGGTACTAATTGTAAGCCTTGATTTCAGAATGGACTTGTGATATTGACTTCGTTCCTCTTAAGACAAACTTGCCCCCTACAAACAGGACTCTTGTTTTCAAAAACATAAAAGAGAATGAAATGACCTGGCTTCGAAGAGCAAACAAAATAAGTGAGTTAAAAGGAACATAATAGTAAAAACCTTATCTTCAATGCATACTCGATTTTTTTACTTTAACTAAATCACGTTGTTAAAAAAAAACAGACCTTTAATAGTCATTTTCCTAATTAATTTCAGATACATTAATATCTGTTATCTTGAAATGTGTGTAGCAGAATGAAAATATAATTATGTACTATTACCAAATGTGTAGAACTAACTGCACATTTGATAATAGCCCATAATTCCTTCTCTAAAGAGATCTGATGTGAGACTTTACCCATTATTTTAGGAATTAGACTAGTCCTTAATTCTAAATTTTGAGTCCAGAATATTCAAGCAGGATTTACTCCTTCGATTTTAATATGTGATTTATCAGTTTGCAGTAGGCAGTTCTTGTGTGGGTATCATTCATTCACCCAGCACTTGGCAAGTTATATTCACAACTACATGATAAGTGATATACAGATTTTATGTAGTTTTGACTCTTTACTTCCATCATAGATCCATGACTGCCATATAATTTCAGGTCCTCTGTCACATAATGTCCCATATTAAATTCATTTAAAGCTACCTTTTGTAGTACACACATTTCTTACTGCAATTTGTGGAGTGGACAAACATCATTGAAAATCAATGAAAATCCAGAGTGAGAGAAATCTGATGTCATATAGAGAGAGAATCCTGTGGTTTTAAAAGAGCATTGAAAAAATATAAAAGAAAACATGAATTTTTATACACACACACACACACACACACCAAAGTATAAATCATTAAAAGGAACATTATTCATTACTGGATTAGACTTTGAGCCACAAAATAATTGAGACCAATTTCTTATTTGTTACGTTGATTAATTAATTTATTTACATTTCTAATGCTGCACCCTGCAGGTCCCCCTCACATAGTTCCTCCTTCATCTCCTTACTTTTCCAGCCCCCCTACCATGCTCCACTCCAGCATCTTCCCACCCTGGGGCATCAAGTCTCTGCAGGATTATGGGCATCCTCTCCCACTGAGGCCAGAGCAGGCACTCCTCTGGTATTTATGTGCCAGTGGTCTCAGATAAGCCTGCATAAAAGTGTTTTGATTGGTGGCTTAGTCTCTGGGAGCTCCCTGGGGTCCAGGTTAGTTGACACTGTAGAGACACATAGTTGAAATGGTTTGGAGTAAATAAATTGTTTACAGTGAAGTGTGTGAGATCAGAGACAAGTGTGAGTGTTCAAAACTAGTTGTTGGCATATGGATGCCCCATGTATGAAAGTAAACATAATGAAAGAAAATGCAGCTTCTGACTATATAGCCTGAGGCTACACCTTACATAAAGCTGTGAACCCATGGAGGCCTGAAGACAATGCCACAGCATTACAATCCAGGACTGCGTGAATGCTGTCTCTTGATTGAGGAATAGATCACAATTATCTTAGCCCTCCTCCAAACTGCAAGAATTTTAATCCTTCAGAGGCTTGGAGAGAGACATTAGGAGGTAATTGAGATGCAACAACAAAATGCTAAATGGGGATAAAAGAGGAGAGGGAATAAGATGTAATGCTGACTTTTTGGTTAAAAATGGCACTTACCTCCTCTTTGTCCAAAATTATTTTAAGATAACTCTGACATAATAATAAAATATCTAATTGTAAATTGAAAAACATGAAGAAACACCTACAAAGACTTATAAAGTCTATAAAGAACTAAATTGTCTAAGGAACATTCACTGTACAGGGAGGTGATACATATTCAGTTATTTGGAAAGCAACCCTCTAACACAGAAGACGAAATCAGCATAAAAATAAATTCATATCTAAATATGTTGGGGTGGTTATGAGGGACTACATAGAGAAAGGAAATCTACAGAAAAACCCAAAGGCACACATCTAAAATTACCTTAAATAATTAAAATCTCAGACTACTCAGGCAATCATATGAGAAAAGAAAACCCAAGAATCTATGTAAAATATATTTCAGAGGATGAAGTTTTTTTAAAAAATTATAGACTGAATTAAATCCAACCAGTATCTAAACCAGGGAAATCAGTCTGTATGACACAATAGTAGATGTATTCTTAGACATTTATCTAAACCCATAGATTATATCATACCATGCGTGAGCTCCGGAGTCAACTATAGCGTTGGGGATGATGTGCCATGTTCTGTTCAGCATTTGTTAAATATACCTTGGGATTTGATAATGGGTGGGATGTATGTTTAAAATATAGAGGGTATATGGATTATCTACCTGTATGCTCTTCAGTTTTGTCATAAAGACAAACTATACTAAAATAATATCTAATAAAAGTAAATAAGCACAATGAGTTTCAGACAAGATAAAGGATAAATTTGAAGAACACGCCCATAAATAGCATAAAGGAAAACAGAAAACAGGAAGGATATACAAGAGTCTCTAAAGGTTAGTCAAAGTGGTTCTCAAATTGGAGTGATTTTATTATATGCTAGAGATCATTTAAAAATATACAGAATCATTTAAGAAGATAAGAGACCAGTATGCAACTTTCACCTTGTGAAGAGTGACCAACAAAGGGGCAATGTGCTGTATGGTTATTCTTAACAACTAGTTATCCTGCTAAGTGTCAATAGTGTTTCAGTTGATAAACTGTGATACACATTGTCTAATATCTAAATTATAGGATTTAGAGAAAAAAATGAAAACACTCGTGGAAAGGAAATTATTAAAGAAATTATGAAACTCTCTTAGAACAGAAAAAAATATTCTCATATTTGATGTACTGAATTTCCATCACAATAAAGAAGTATCTAAAACCACACCTAGTGCTATCATGATGAAATTTTATAAAAACAGGGACAAGGAAGAAAAGGACCAGAAACCAGTGACAGTTTTCCGTGGTTTAAGAATAGAATCTGAGAGAAACAAGCATTGCCTTCGTACTTCTCATGATAATTTTTAACCTTGCTTCTGGACCATATGTGATAGTTTTAAAACTATGTTCACAGATTATTTAACACTTTTCTCTGCAGGGATTGATACTAAAATATCCTTCCATTCAGTGTGTATTGCATTTAGTGGTTTTCTTGCAATCATAAGCCACTTCTAAATTTAGGTTATAAAAAGGCTGTGGTCTTAGTTTTCTCCTTTTCCTCCTTTATCTCCTTTCCCCTGCTTCTTCTCCCTCTGTGCTTAACAATCGATGCTATGCACATTTTCCCATATTCTCTTTGGTTGGGTATAGGCAAGACTAACATTATTTCTCATAAGTAAAATAAGTAAAAAACGATACGCACTTGGGTAATTGGGTTGTGACTTTTGTTTTATTTATATTCTTTCCTCTTTCCACCACTCCACCTTTCTTGGTCACCAATTCTTCCCTTGAGAAACTGTTTCATTACATGCCCCACCCAATGTAGAAGCCACAGTATGTGGAACCATTGTCTTTTTTAAAGAGACTGGGAAATTCCTTTAGTAGTAAATCATTCAACTCTGGTTAAATCTGAAGAGTTTGTAGGTATAGGCAATAAATTATTGAAAACTCGTGATATGTCCTATGAAGTTTCAAGGCTGATAAGCTACTTTAAGATGTTTAACCCTCAGAAATTGTGCTTGGCAGTGAATGTGTTTGGGGTCTTAAATTGTAAATTGTAGGGTAATTTGTTTCTCATCAATATGCAAGTTATCTGAACAAAATCAAAATGGAATGTGAAGAGAAGGTAAAGTCAATTTTAAAGAGCCTCAAAACTTACCTCCTTTTAAAAACATCTTAGTCAATATACCAAGCAAGAAAGAAATTCATGAAAGAGTGAGAGTAAAGTATTAGTCATAATTACCTATTTTATGCTGTAGTAACAAGTAGCCACTCAGGTATTGGTGACTGAAAACACACAGGTCATTCTTTTTTCTTTGGAGTAAATTCAATGAAAGTCAGCCAAAGGTTCTGATTAAGTCATCCCTTGGGATCTCTGATTTAATGTTTTATCATTCTACTATAACACTACAAATTGGAATATTGATCATGTCAGAGAAAATGTTTAAACATGCCACTGTGATTTTCAAATACTTCTGCCCAGATATGCCTCAGTACCAATTTCATTGCAACACTGTTCACAGCAATTTATAATACTGTGTGTTGCGGTACAAGGAATCAGGGATTATAATACATTACACTCGAGAGCAAGTAGGAATATGATAAGCATTACTGTTATCTACCAAACCTAAATAAAAATCTCTCTCTGTCTCTGTCTGTCTCTGTCTCTGTCTCTGTCTCTCTCTCTCTCTCTCTCTCTCTCTCTCACACACACACACACACAATCACACAAATATAAGCAACAAAATTTAGGAGATTGATACCAGGAAGATGGCATAGGCAACCCTGTGACAACTTCTGTTTAACCAGTCTAGAGAAAAAATTGCACTGACATGAGCAAGAAATTGTGTTCTGAATGTTCTTCAAGCAAACTTTAATAAAAGTATCTCAGGAGGCAGAGGCAGGGAGATCTCTGTGAGTTCAAGGCTAACCTAGTCTACAAAGCTAGTTCCAGGACAGCTAGCACTACACAGAGAAACTGCCTTAAAAACAAACAAACATAAACAATGATGAAAATTAAGAAAACAACTCTAAAAATAGAGAATCTCAGGGTTTGAGGGTTTCAAGAGTTTATTTTACATATATTGCAAAATATATGGTAGAAGTAGAATTAAAAATTTCGGTATGTACATACATTATAACACTGTTTCACACAATACATTAAATTTATATAAATAAGGTATTGATGAACTACTTAGCCATGAAAAGTAAACTATTACAAAAACATTTAAACTATAAGACTTTTCATTCTTTATGTAAGATGGTTTCTTTATGAAAAGATTATTATATTTGGCCATTTAAAATTATGGTTATAATGAAAACACATCATAAACAAAGTTAATTGTGTGTTTATAGAGTATATTTCAATATAAAAAGTAAGTCATAAACATCAGAACTTACCAAAACTATTTTCTGATGAATGGTTTTTTTAAAAAAATGAATAAAAATGTTTCAAATGTTTCAAAAATTATTCAGTGATTCAGAAAAACATCTGCATATCAGACACATACACAGATCAGTACTGATTTTCATTCACTATTAAAAAATTATGTGATGTAATATTCAATCTTTTCTTTTTAGTAAAATTAAAGAATTCTAATGGATCAATAAACTATAGAGTAATTTTGAGAATTAAAGCTGAATTAGTTAAATGAACAGTTCTATAGTTATTGGAACATATAAAGTTAAAATAATTATTTACATGAAGTCTGTATATCACAAGGAGCCCAAGAAATCATATCTGATAATGTGAATTATATTTTTTCAGGGATTTTATTATATATTAAATTGTTTATATTCACAATAAGTTTTTTAGTTTGTTTGGTTTTCTTAGAAATAATCTTTGTGCAACACTGAATTAAAACCAAAATTTTCCAGGTCCTAGGACTTTCATCAGCCTTTATCATATTGATACATTTCATCTTGTCACTCAGCCACTCCATCTAGTTATGTTTGACTATGTCCTTTGTCTTATATCCATTAACACTTCCTAATGAACTAGTGACAACTACAAATACTCACACATGTTATATTAGAAATTTGAGATTGGGATCCATCAATCTGTGCTTGGAAAAGCCCACTACAAGACGGATATTAAATTTGAGAAACAGTATTATGACATTTTATGTGGTTCCTCTGGTTCATAAAGTGCCCTTCTTCCTTTCTCTGCCTTGGCAAACTCTGATCATCCTTATAGGCACCCATCTCCTGCATAGTTTTCTCACTGTCAAGACTTTGCTCACAATGCCTGCATGTTACTTTCAAAACTTCTTAGGCGAGTTAATATCCTCTTTACTGGAATAAACTTTTCTCCTTGCTTAGAGTCTCCCAAAAGCAAAATTTCAGAAATATATGCCAGTTTTAGATTGTTTGAAAGGTGTAAGTAATAGCTTAAGAGGGTAAAACAAGACTGGAAACAGGTAGCCTATAAAGCAGGTGAGAACACTCAACCCAATTAATGATTCAAGAGTTCAGTCCCCATCAGAGAACTCTAAGAAGCAGCATAAAGCAAGTCCCTTAGATTTATCTGGTTATGATTTCTAGCAACCTGTACTACTTATTCAACATTTCTTATTAATCATGACTGAGAGAAGCTCCCAGGGGTGTTCATTCTTGAGCAATTTAGCTTGCCATGGATGTAGTTAAAACAGGCCTCTTCAGCCAGAGCGGGTCCTTAGATATTGATATCCAAATGCTGGCATTTCAAATTTAGGTTTGTATAATTGAAATGGAAGGTAGAGGCCACATGCCCAGGGCAAAATTAGTATCTACTACAACTACACTACTTATCTTCCTTATGATATTTAATGATATTTAGTAACCCTTTAAACTATAAATTCTGATTGGTAGGATTATACCATTCTTTTCATTGATAATTAGTACATTATTATCCCTAGTACTAATCATACAATAATTGTGTATTAGATGAATAAATAAAATATGAAATACTTCTAGTAATCTATGAAAGTTGTCATTTTCACTTCAACATTCTACCTTTTTACATATTTACATATTTGTGTTTTGTTTTAATATAAAAGATGGTCCTGGTTATTCCTCATTTTGCAACAGCTATATATACTTGCTTGGGAGTATAGCATATACTGAAAATAATCAAACTTTAATATGAAACATCTAAAATGGTACCAAAGTATCTGCTCTAATTAAATAATAAAGTACCTCGGAAGGTTGAGACATGTGCCTTCAGGTAGGTGTAAGAAAGAACAAAAAAATGAATGTAGTAATTGTATGCCAAGAATATTTCCCCCATGTACATGTGTTTTAATAAGATGGAATTCAAAATAGCAAAAGATCCCTGATTTCTATGATGATATTTATTCATAAGGTACTCAGATATGATAAAAATTGCTTTGACTCCAAGTAGCTATTGTCAGATATTTTAGTTCAGTGATTTAGAGCTTGTGTTTTCTCTGCAGTTTCACTTTAGAGCAGTTTTGCTCCCAAGGATCCATCTAGGCTGGAGAATATGTCAGAGAGCCCTGTATCTCAGTAGTCAACACATCAGTATATTCAAGGTAAAATGAGCATCACAGCCACATTGCTCATGGGATACTCCTAACAGACATAACTTATTTACCAAATGTGTTAAGCGTGTATGAGGTTAAGGGTGTTTTGTAATTAATTGGTTCATCTGTAATTTAACAAGAATGTATTTTAGACCCCCTCACTCTAAATTATTAGTGAAATACCCAATGACACCCATCATGTCATTGAAAATATTTGTTATTTTCTTTATTATTTTTGACCAATTAAGCTAGTTAAGCTTAAAAAAATATTTTCTCGTTATTTCTAGCTGAGTGTTATTTGTCATTTTTGACAGTTTTTCTCTGGTAATGCTATTGTCACCTTTAAAAAAAAGTATTGCTATATTTGCTATATTTACATATTTCAAAATTAACAACAGAATATTTTCTTTCTTAGATAATTTATTTACATTAGTGGATACATTATTATATGATTAGTTATATATAAGGATTATTGTTGCAAGGTTCTGTTAACACAAACTTTACAAGTTGTTATTATAAAAACAAACCTTTGTAAAGTTTACAGTTTAAGACAGTAAAATATCTTAGTATACACATTAACATCACATATTAAGAGTACAGTGTTCTTGTTACTTGTAACTAACATAATAGTCTCATGCAAAGAAATGATTCCAGGAAAATTATATAAAAGAGAAAATAGAAATTCCTACATAGATTAAGTTAAAATAAGAGAGGTTTTCTTCCATATTATTTTAAAATTAATTAATAATAATGATAGTTATTACTATGAAGCCATATAAGGGACAGAGAAAAGGGACCTCGGGCATGTGAAACAAGTTTTTTCCACTGACCTGTATCTCTAGTGCTCTTTATTTACATTTTATTCTGAGATAGATTCTTACTATCTTGGACAAACAGGACTTTGAATCAGAATCTTATCAAGAAATCTGAGAATGTTCAATTCTCTTACAGCAACCTAATAATCATCTGAGATTGCAGACCTGTGCAATCAGAAATAATTTATTTTTATGTGTACGAATGTACTATAATTCTAAATAACACATTTTAAAATTCAGAGGTATCATAGTCTTTAACTTAAACTTTCCAAAAGAAAAAAAAATCCTTATGAAAAGAAAATTTTAATTTTCTTTTTTTCTGCTATATTTTTATTTTTATTTTTTAAAGATTTTTTAATAATTTTATTAGATATTTTTAATTAGGTATTTATTTCATTTACATTTCCAATGCTATCCCAAAAGTCCCCCATACTCTCCTGCACCCACTCCCCTACCCACCCATTCCCACTTTTTGGCCCTGGAGTTCCCCTGTACTGGGGCATATAAAGTTTGCAAGACCAATGGGCCTCTCTTTGCAGTGATGGCCGACTAGGCCATCTTCTGATACATATGCAGCTACAGTCAAGAGCTCTGGGGTACTGGTTAGTTCATATTGTTGTTCCACCTATAGGGTTGCAGATCCCTTTAGCTCCTTGGCTACTTTCTCTAGCTCCTCCATTGGGAGCCCTGTGATCCATCCATTAGCTGACTGTGAGCATCCACTTCTGTGTTTGCTAGGCCCCGGCATAGTCTCACAAGAGACAGCTATATCAGGGTCCTTTCAGCAAAATCTTGCTAGTGTATGCAATGGTGTCAGCGCTTGGAAGCTGATTATGGGATGGATCCCTGGATATGGCAGTCTCTAGATGGTCCATCCTTTCGTCTCAGCTCTAAACTTTGTCTCTGTAACTCCTTAAGTTTCTAAAGTAACTTCCATATATCCTTTCTCATTCATAGTTATATATTTTAGCTGTGCATTTGAAAGGTTTATGTGTGTATTGTTTATTTTATAATTTAATGATAGTATATAAATGTGACAATTATATAAATATGTATATGCATATTTATATATAGTCTTATGAACATTATTTTCATTGATTCCATACTTAATATAGTTCAACATCTTTATTATATAATTTAAAATTCTTTAAAAAACTTTGTGAATTGGAAATCATGCTATTTAGCAAATGTCAATTATAAAAACGATGGATTCAAATAACTTGCTGATATTTGCATGTCATTATAGCTGAGAGAGGGTGAATACATCTTCCTCTGGGGTGAGGCCCATGATTGGGTTTTCTTATCTTTTGTTGTGTTCTGTTTTGTTTATTTGAGACAGCATTTCTCTGTATAGCCCTGGCTGTCCTGGATCTCACTTTGTAGATCAGGCTGGCCTCGAACTCAGAAATCTGCATGTCTCTGTCTCTGAGTGCTGGGATTAAAGGCATGCACCACCACACCCTGCTATCATTGGGTTTTCTAATACCAAGCATTCAGTCCTCATAACATATACTTATAGGCATCACTAAGTGGACTTATCAAGCTGTATTTATGTGTTCAGTCATTTAAATTTAACAACAGTGGCTTTAAAGAGAAGACTATGCATATGGAATCTGGCAGAAATAGTACAAGGGATGAACTAGAGAAAGAAATAGGAACATTATGCAAATAAAATTTTAAAACATTTAAATATTAGCACATCAAATCATAAAACATGAAATTACTGATCTGTAGAACATGTTTCTGTTGAAGCATATAATAATACAAAATGAATGCTTGTCATTTGTATTAAAATCAATTATTTGGCTACTTTAATTCAATTTCTAAAAGTATAGGTTAACTACCTGTTTGGTATCTATTAAAGAAAATTAAAATGTCACTGATAAATTTTTCTGACGTAGAAAATATTAACTATAGTTTACTAGCAATAGCAACAACTCAAATCAAAGTTGGACAACTTATGTAAAGCAGAACAGATAAAAGATACTCGATTGAAAAGAGCAAAGTTTCAATTATACAAGATAATCTATGTAAATCTATTATTATCTAACACAATGCATATGAATATCAAGTATATAATGTATACCTGACATTATAAATGACTACCACAAACAACAACTGAAAAGATTGAGAAAAACCTTTGTCGGTGAGTGATATTTTTATGTTTTGGATTGTATTGATTTCACAAGTAGATATCATTAAGATACATATGTTAACTATGTAGAGGTTTTGTATGTCAACCTTTGACATACAAATAATGTGATTTTAAAGAGAATAATGAGAATACCATTATCAAAGCAAAAGATGTGTTAGGCTTGAACACAGAAAATATTAAGAATTTCTATTTGAGAATATGAAAAAAGATACAAATTGAGAGGGTATAACTCTAAGAAAATGTAGAAGAAAAAAAAACATTTTAGAACAGAGAATAATGTGAAGAACACCATTACATGGAAATCAAATGTAACTCTTTAGAATGTTCATAGGAAGTCTTGAGAAATTGAACGTGAGAATTGTCTATGAAGATGGCATGTATGATAAAATTTTACTTTACAAGAACTTCATATCATTTATGAGTCCTTTCCTTTGAAATATAAAATTATAATTCTCAGAAATAGAACTGACCTGTAACAATATTATTTGCACCTAACACAAGAGTCTACTCTAGGGGTCTGTTTCCTTGTCTTTCAATAGATGATGTTTGGTGACCTGAACGATACAAGAGACACAACATATCAACATATATTTTTGCTTTTTGAACCTGAGTAGAAGTATACAGCTCTGCTTCCCAAACTCTCATATGCAAAGTGGATATAATAGTACCTAGTCCAACATGTCTTTAAGGAAATTAGATACTTAAATCTGCAATTCCTACAAGTGTACTTTACAAGTCTATGGCCTAAACGTATTGCAGCAGTTCTTACCGTAAGCTTGAGACACGTATTCCATGTGTCACCTCGGAATAGAGATGAAGATATTATTTTGAAAGTCCTGACAAATTAAAGTTAGTTTTTAGAATCTGATATCTCCTATATCACATAATCTTCACTTGGTGTGCAATCTGAATAATGTGTAAATTAGAATGGTGTTAAAGCCTCATTTATAAGGAAGGACCCAGGAATCTATCAAGTTCTCAATGTATTTAGCCTAAATTCTTAGAAATTATAATTATTTGATCAGGGTTGCTGATTCAGTTTTTATAACTGATCTTTCAAAAAAACCTTAATATTATCATAGCATTAAAGCTCACTAATAGAAAACTATTTTTACTATCCTGGATATTTTTACAGAGTGCTAATTGTGCCAAATCGAGATGTTGAAGATGAATAATTTTTAGGCTAACATTAGCATATGCTCACATTATCCATTCTTTTGTCTGAAAATGAAATATACCCTAAATATTTTCCCAACATGATGGAACAGTCAAATATCACACTCTTTATACTTTTGTTGGTCTAAAAGAACTTTGGACTGTGGCAAAATTATTTATAAAAGAGCAAGAGAAATTTCCAGATGTCTAGAAACCAATAATATCAACGGCACTTTTTTCCTTGTTAAGCAATCAAGTCAATGGGAGATGAAAATAACGATCATTCAAAAATAAACATAAATAAAACATATGGATATTTATTAAGTATTTTGTAAACCAAAATAGTGTTTAATAATATTCTCCTAAAAATCTTTAATTATTTTATTTATTTACATTCCAGCCATCCTGGTCCCCCCACACACAATTTCACATCCCATTCCCCCTACCCCTTGTCTCCAAGAGGGTGCTCACACTCTCCCAACCTGGAAGATTCCCCTTCCCTGAGTCCTCTAATCTCCCCAGAATTAGATGCATCTTCTTCCACTGAGGCTAGACCAGGCAGTCTTCTCTCCTAAAATCTTAAGTATGCACATATTCATATAAGACTGGCAAAGAGCAAGCATACAAGCACTGAAAGTGATACAGTCATAAAGGAAGAGCAATCTCTCTCTCTCTCTCTCTCTCTCTCTCTCTCTCTCTTTCTCTCTCTCTCTCTCTCTCTCTCTCTCTCTCTCTCTTTCTCTCTCTCTCTCTCTCTCTCTCACACACACACACACACACACCTATGCATGTGTGTGCGCACAGAGAGAAAGAGAAAGAAGAAAGAGGAGGCGGAGGAGGAGGAGGAAGTTTTAGTGAAAGAACTTAATTTATATAATAAATAATTTATCTAATAAATTTATCTAAATAATTTATCTAATAAATTTATCTAATAAATAATAGTTTATCAGCGTATTCATAAAGCTATGAACTGTCTTTTTCATATACGTGTCTGAAAAGGGAAAGTCCTATGATACCCATCTACAAACACTTGCAAAGTTGTAAAAGTACAATAGAAATAAGGCTAAGATTTATTGCATTCTTAGTAATAACCTAAAGTATTTGTATGTCAATGGTGCTATCAGCACTTATCAGGTTTTATCATTATTATTTTTATGTTCTTTTCTGTGCACCGGTATTTTTCCTACGTTTCTGCTCACCTCTTGTGTGCCCAGTTCCCACAAAGGCCAGTAGAGGGCGCAAGATGTCCAGAGCCAGAGTTAATATGGTTGCGTGCTGTCCTGTAGTTGGAAATCACATTCATGTCCTCTGCAAGCGCACCAAGTGCCTTAAACTATTTCCCAAGTCCACTTAGCTATTATTTTTAAGTAACACTACTGAGTATGTATCGAATGCTTGATGTTGTTAATCTTGTTTTAGTCGGAAACACTGATTTGAAATCTTTAGTATTCATAAGTCCTCATATTTGTGTGACACCTGAGGTGGCTTGTGCAGCGTCTATTATTGTTTGTAGTATGTGATTCATTTCTCTAATTTTTCTATTAAATAACCATTTTGTGTTTTTATTAACAAGATCAACAATTTTCTAAAATAATATTATTTTTTTAAAAAATTATTTCCAGTGGGTTCTTGTAGTAATACATTCTATACCAAATTTGAATTGGTAAAAAAATAATTAGTGACTAAAATTGGTATTAATATAAACAATGGAGACATGATATTGTCATCCATAGGCTACAGAATATTTCTATCTTCTGTAAAACACCAATGAGTACAAGCAGCATTTTAAAAATTTTTCTGAGGTATTTAGACTCCAAAGAATGAAATGTAAAACACAAGCATTTATGGCTCCTAAACAGAAGATATAAATCTGTAAAAATCTCTTTGGAAGCTATTCATACATCCATAACTTTATAAAATACATTGAACACATGAAGGCCAAGAACAATGCTTACTAAGAAATCATGTTTTCCAGGTACGGTGGTACATGCCTAGCACTCCTAGAGGTAGAGACAGGAGGATCAGAAGTTCAAGACCATCCCTGACTACATAGTGAATTTGAGGACAGCAAGGGAAAAATGCGACCCTTTCTAAAAGGGGGAGGAGGGAGAGGAGGAAGAGCAATATAAACTATGACTTGGGTGGTCTCTTTCTTTCCTGGTAAAAATGTGACTTTGAATTGCTCTAAAAGCTAATGACATGGGATATCCAGAAATTGATTTGAATCAAGCCTGTTTCTGCTTCTGAAATAAATCAAACAAAAAGAAAGAAAAAAGAAAAAAAATCATGTTTTCAGGCTGGAGAGATGGCTCAGTGGTTAAGAGCACCGAATGCTCTTCCAGAGGTCCTGAGTTCAGTTCCCAGCAACCACAGGGTGGCTCACAACCATCTGTAATGGGATCTGGTGCTCTCTTCTAGTGTGTCTGAGGACAGCTACAGTGTATTCACATACATTAAAATAAATGAATAAATAAATGAATATTTTTTTAAAAAGAAGTCATCTTTTCCTATAGCATACTCGCTTTATTCTGCTAGATTTGTTGTCTACTTGGCGAAAGCAGCACTGTGAATGTGAATGTGCCAATAAGACATGGAGTAGTCATTGTGCTTTTCCTAAGAAGCTCAAACTGTATTCTGGGGAGATCTATTACTAAGAAAGAAAGTAAGTCATTGTTGAAAAGGCATTCTTAGATATACCTACATGTTCCAAATAAATGCAAGCTTTGCAAATTTTGTGATGCTCAACACTCCAGTGTAGCACAGACAGTTTACTTGCCCAGTGACCATATTGGGAGCAGAAAGTAAGTGTGGTGGTATAGTAATTACCTGCAGTAATAATCAACTAATAATAGGAAAGATGATCAGCTATATGTGAAAGCTGAGGTATCAGGGGCTCTCATAAAAGGCTATGGCAGTGGGTATAGAGGGTTTATTTAATATCAATTTTACTGTAAAGGCACATAGGAGAAAATATCATACAAAAGGAGAAACATAAAGGTTAACCTAAAATAATCTACATTACATATCATTAGCTGAAAATTAAAGATGTAGAGGAAAAAATAAGAACGTAATGACATACCAGTTTTGTGATTCACAAAGGATGTCCAGGAATGAATAGCTCACACAGGTAAAAGCATGTTTGACTTTAAGCTGGTCATACTGCACACAACATGTTTGATAACTACCCCAGGACTAGGTAGTTCTCCTCGGATCATCCTTGCCCACTTATGTAGCCTATCACTTCTCAAAAATTCCAAGGGCACAGGCAATTACGTCAGTTTTGCTTGTAATTTTCTGGTACAGATGTCTCAGTCTCAAGTGATGCTTCTGTGACCCTTCCATTACCATCTTTCAAGAAAGAAAGTGAACAAGCCACAACCCCATCTGATGATTAGGCCCAGAAAAATTCCTGAAGATGGTCACAGTTTGGCTCAAAAAATAGTCCTATACAACAGGACAGACTTGGAACATGTGTCTTAGTCCTGTAGATCAAAGGTTGTTTAATTCCTACCCAGAGTTTGTATCCTGGGTCACCACATATTTCTAAAAATAAAGTTTTATTGACATCCACCCACACCATTTACTTACATTGAGTCTAACACTGGATTTGAGTTATAACTGAATATCTGTACAACATAAAAGTTTATGAGTAGTATAAAGCTTAAAATATTTATTTCTTGAAGCCTTAATAGATATTTTCCAAACCCTACTGAAAAGTTTAGTTGAACCTTTCTCAAGTGAATGGGATGCTTCAGAGAAACCTGTACGTCATTTTAGGCAAATTATAGCTGTCTCACTTAAAAAATGGTAAAAGTGTATTTAGTGACTGAATTGACTTCATCAAATTTCAAAAGCTGTCCAACTTTTAAAAATACTTCATATTAAAATAAATGAAAAGTTATTATAAGCAGCGAGTGCAGGAGCATCAGAATTAATAAACTTCAACAGTGAAGAAAACAATAAAAACCTTAAGAATGGTTTTCTAAACTTTGTTGGTATAAAAATTGTGAGAAACTTAAAAGCAGTAATCCAAAATCATTTGTAGCCTGAGAACCAGGCTCACAACCTAGAGAGGATTAAGGATCCATAAAATAAACAGTGTGTTACAGAATAAAATGTCAATCTAGAGCTGTAAAATTACAAGGATTGGCTATATTGAAAACAGTAAAACTGAATGAAAAGCTCTCACTTTCTAACACTGTGTTGGCTTAGTTCTTGCTTTGCTCCATAAATATTTCAAATTATGAAATTTTCATTGACTGTGAAAGTGTAACTACTGAGTGGGGTTTGGAAGTGGGACAAGTATTTTTCACTGTAAACATATTTACTTTTTCACTGCATGCTCATTATTTTTTACACAGTGAATGCCTTACCTAAAAAATTAAAACTGTAATTCAGGCTTACCAAAATATGTGTACATTATTTTTGTAATATCCATATACAAAAATGAAATCTTAAAATTTTATAGGAACCTAAATGAGAAATGGCAAATTGTCTTAGTCAGGGTTTCTATTCCTGCACAAACATCATGACCAAGAAGCAAGTTGGGGAGGAAAGGGTTTATTCGGCTTACACTTCCATACTGCTGTTCATCACCAAAGGAAGTCAGGACTGGAACTCAAGCAGGTCAGGAAGCAGGAGCTGATGCAGAGGCCATGGAGAGATGTTCTTCATTGGCTTGCCTCACCTGGCTTGCTCAGCCTGCTTTCTTATAGAACCAAGACTACCAGCCCTGAGATGGTCCCACCCACAAGGGGCCTTTCCCCCTTGATCACTAATTGAGAAAATGCCTTACAATTGCATCTCATGGAGGCATTTCCTCAACTGAAGCTCCTTTCTCTGTGATAACTCCAGCTGTGTCAAGTTGACACAAAACTAGCCAGTACAATTGACCCCTTGTCAACTTGACACAGAAAAACATCACTAGTAAGCCTCAACCCTTACAATCTTATTCATCCCCATTCTAAATAACTTTAAAAGTCCCACAGTCTTTACATATTCTTAAATTTTCAATCTCTTTAAAATATCCATCTCTTTTAAAATTCAAAGTCTTTTTACAATTAAAAGTCTCTTAACTGTGGGCTCCACTAAAACAGTTTCTTCCTTCAAGAGGGAAAATATCAGGGCACAGTCACAATCAAAAGCAAAAGTCAATCTCCAACTGTCCAATGTCTGGGATCCAACTCACAATCTTCTGGGCTCCTCCAAGGGCTTGGGTCACTTCTCCAGCCAGGCCCTTTGTAGCACACGCGTCATCCTCTAGGCTCCAGATGCCTGTACTCCACTGCTGCTGCTGTTCTTGGTGGTCATCTCATGGTACTGGCATCTCCAAAACACTGCATGACCCCTTCAGTCCTGGGCCATCAATTGCAAATGAGGCTGGACTTTCACCAATGGCCTTCCATGGCCTCTCACAGTGCCAAGCCTCAGCTGTTCTGCTCAACTCCTTCATGCCTTCAAAACCAGTACCACCTGGGTGACTCTTACACATTACCAAGTCCAGCCACAGCACAAGGTACAACTTTGGCTATATCTGGAACACAGCCACTGTGCTCTCAGAAAACACTTCCCAGAAGATGTCACCTCAATGATGCTGGTCTCTTCTTAATCACCGCTAATTTCTTAGCTCCAGCTAACCAGCATCAATAGTCCCAGTAATGCAAAGCTTTTGCTTCAGTAGTTCTGGTATCTTGTTAATCACAGCTGATTCTTCAGCCCCAGCTAACCAGAACTACAGAATCTTCACAATCAAAACAGAAATGGCCCTGAAAAGAGTCTTTAATTTTCCCTCTGAAATTTCACAAGCCAGGCCTCCATCTTCTGCACTGTTCTCAACATTATCTTCCAAGCTCCTACACAACATCCCACAGAGCTCTTAACAACAAATGGATCTTCAAGACCAAAGTTCCAAAGTCCTTCCACAGACCTCCCCAAAACATGGTCAGGTTGTCACAGGAATACCCCACTCCTGGTACCAATTTGTCTTAGTCAGGGTTTCTATTCCTGCACAAACATCATGACCAAGAAGCAAGTTGGGGAGGAAAGGGTTTATTCGGCTTACACTTCCATACTGCTGTTCATCACCAAAGGAAGTCAGGACTGGAACTCAAGCAGGTCAGGAAGCAGGAGCTGATGCAGAGGCCATGGAGAGATGTTCTTCATTGGCTTGCCTCACCTGGCTTGCTCAGCCTGCTTTCTTATAGAACCAAGACTACCAGCCCTGAGATGGTCCCACCCACAAGGGGCCTTTCCCCCTTGATCACTAATTGAGAAAATGCCTTACAATTGCATCTCATGGAGGCATTTCCTCAACTGAAGCTCCTTTCTCTGTGATAACTCCAGCTGTGTCAAGTTGACACAAAACTAGCCAGTACACAAATTAATACACATTTTGCAAAAACAAGCAAGAATATATGCATGAGTATTTGGTAAACAAAGACCATTAAAACTTTTGGAACAATAATCCTCAATAAAAAAAAAAACAATGTACTGCACTATATTGCCTATTAATAATTTGTGTATATCAGAATACACCAGTAAGAGACAAAACATTAACTCCATATAGTGAAAGAAGATATTTGAAATGCACATAAATTGCATGAGGTATGCAAATCAATAATTATGAAGAATTCTTATTAGTTATTAAGGGAAAAATAGAAAAAAAACTATAAGTAAATGGGAAAAGTTCTTGGAAAATGATGTGATGACAGAAAGCACACCAAAGCATGTTTCTATTGTTCTGTATTTTGCCTGGATGGTGTTCATAAAATCATCACTAAAAATCAATAATGTATATTTTACTCTTCACTGTAACACTAACACTTGTCATCACCACAAAAATAAAGTGATATAAATAGCCAATAAATATATGAATAGTTTGTAAATCTTAGTATTGAGTGGCATGCAGGTTAAAATGAAAATGAAATACACACCATACCAACCACAATGGTTGAAATTTAATAGTCCAGCTTTAGAAAGCAGTATCAGTGGTTTCCAGATACTGTGTAAGAAGTTTCCAGGTATTCATTTCTCCCTCATAATTAACCTTGAAGAATAAGGAATAGCTTTATAATCAGTTTTCAGCGAGCTCAGTTGCTTGCGCAAGATTGCCTGATGAATGGTTCATCAATAACAACAACAACAACAACAGCAATAATAATAATAATAAATAACAACATTGCAACTTCATAGTCTGCTCACTCCTTGGCCTGCCTGAAGAGTCACAAGGTCAAACTCCATTTATGGAGACTAATAATACTGGTACATGTTGAGCTCAGTATGTACATTATTATAAACTTTTAGTTTAGTCTAGAGAGCCAAGGGCTGTATCTAAGGGTTGATAACTAAAATGTGTTTGGGAAGTGTGAGCTAAATTGGTGTTATGGGAACACTCTTCTAAGAAACCTGCACAAAAATTACTATAGGGGTACTACTAAAGGATTTGATTCCTTGGAAATGTGAGGGGTCAGTATGAATCAGTTTGTAAGGAAATATGTAAGATGGACATATTTGCAAAAGAACGGCTTGTATTTAGCTCACAGTTCTAGTGATTCAGTATGCCCTGGCAAAATTCGGTCTATTCAGTAAGATCTGAACATCTGTCACATCATGGTAGGAGCACATGAGTAATCAAATTACCAGAAATAGCAAGTCAGGGGGATCTGGCAGGTGAAGGTGCTCCAAATTTTATCATATTACTTCTAGGAGGACTTCTTAATTGCAATAAGGAAAAGAACCTTGACACCCCCCATGACTTTCTATTAGGTTCTACCTATTAAATGTCCCACCACCTCCACATCACACAAAGGACCAAGCCTTTAACCCATGGATCCTTGGGAATCGTTCACATTCATATCATAGAAAGGTACTAGTATTCTGGGCATATAACCAATTTACCTTTAATTATAGATTACCCAGACTTTCAAACATAAGACTTTAGCGGAGATCTTTCCTTTTCATCCCATCAAAGACTAAATGTGTGATAGGAAATTATCAGCAAGCCTGCGTGGAATTTGTAGAGCTAAGTATAAAGCCACAATAGATATGTTGGAAAGCTACTAAGATGCTATTTATCTAAATTTATTTCTTGGAATTGAGCAATACCTTAATGGCTTGGAAGTATTAAAGTATGTCCCAGAAGAACCTAAATTACTCCCTAAATGTAATTTATGCTTGACTAAGTTGATTTAGAACTGCAAGAAATCAGTTATGCTGCACATAAATTAAAAAAAAAACACTGTAATTTTAAATAGTACTTGCATATTTAATGAGAATTCCAATATTTGCAAAATTTTAAATTCACTTGATTTATTATCCTTATGTTTACACTACCATTTTTTGTAGTAGTAGTAGTAGTAGTTGTTATTGTTGTTGTTGTTTAATTTAGTTTGGCCTACATTGCCTCCTACTGCTAGTGAAAGATATTGGACATTTTTTCATCCTTAGATATAACATAGAAAGTTAAACATTCATTTCCCAGAATTTTATTTTAATGTCTCCTTATATGTGTCTGCTTGGTGCTGCCATTTTGCTCTCTCATGGGTTGTTCAGTTAATGGAGTGAGAAGACTTTAGGGAGCATAGTAACAAACTGCAGCCTAGTTTTATAAATGTAATATTGCAAAAGCCCTAAAACTAACTCTCTCTCTATCTCTCTCTTTCTCTCTCTCTCTCTCTCTCTCTCTCACACACACTATATTTTTTGATGGGAGAATATAATATAAAAATCACGATGAAAATTATAATTTCATATGATAAATTCAAGAATAAATAGAGGCTGCTAGTAATGCATATTAAATGCTATAGAATTTATATTAAAACTTTATGTGATATTTGAAATGGAGCTTAAAGTATTATTACTCACATTAAATGTCAATATATGCTTTTATTCTTTGATATTTTCTTTGGATAGAGTTGTTCATGTGGACAAGAATTTTAACATAAAGGTAAATCAACTTCGCAGTTTTCAATATTTAAGCAGTTGCCTACTATATGAAAAACTTTATATGTTTATCAAGCTGTTTCTTATTTATTTACATAAAATTGTTTAAACTGAAAAACTTTGGTTTAGAAGGGTTGTAGAAAACATAGAAACAAAAATAAGACAATCCACGCCCAGTCCCCAATGCTGGAGTATTTAGAAGGAACATGGAAACTTCAGGCAATCCAATGTGCCACCGCAGTCCATCTTGTTTTACTCCTTGGATATTGAATAGACTATGAATACACAAGACACTTACCTTGTCTTCCTTCTCTTTGAACTTTCTCTGTCATTAGATGCTAGTTATTTGGAAATCAAGTATATGGTACTTACAGATTTTTTTTTGTCTTGAATGAATATAGAAAGTTAGCCTATGAAATGGACTTAGGAGTGAGCTTGGGAAGAGATATTGAAGAATCTGATGGAGAATAATAATGCCAGTATGATGAGTGACAGTGGGTGAATCTGTGATTGGAAACCTCTGGGTTCTGCAGTAGCCTACTTATTACAAGATAAATGCTTAACATAAGCTATCTTGTAGTAGCCAATGGTGTTAAAGGAATAATTCAGATGACTGGGTCTTAATAAATGCAAAATAAGAAGAGGACCACTGACATCTACAAAATTGGATGGATCAATTGTGACTAAGTGTTAACCATGCACTGGTATACTACTCTACACTTCTCAGAGTATGATAGTTGGAGAAGAGTCAATAATCTACAAGTGAGGTTGCCACTCAAATTATCTTAAAATAATTTTATTGTTCTGACTCATGAAATGTAGAAATGAAATCTAAGCCATATTGAAAAATAGATAATGAAAAGTGAATCAACCTAGGAGCTGGAGTGACAGCTCCTTTATTAAGAATACTGACTGCTTCTCTGGATAAGCCAAGTTCCACTCTTAGAACTCAGATATGCCTACACAAAGCTAACTCTAACTCCAGCTCCAAGGGATCCCAATACCCTAATCTGGCCCACATGAATACCCACCAATACATGACAAATATTTGCACAGACACACATAGACCCACAGAGACACAGACAGACACCTGGATACACAAACACAGACACACAGACACACAGGCACACAGTCACAGATGCACACACACACATATACAAACACACCACAAGAAAAGAAAATTTTAATTAAAAATTAACCCTAGTCTCACCAATATGAAACTGTGCTAACTTATACTTCTATATTTAAGTCTTTTATTCAACAGCAGCATTTGATTTCAAGAAACACAGGTGTTTATAAAACATAATTTTTAATAATTCTTTCTTAAAGGACACAAGCTCTTGAAGTTTGTTATGAGACCTGGCATTCCCCTGTACTGGGGAATATAGTCTTCTCAAGATCAAGGGCTTCTCCTCCTAATGATAGCCAACTAGGCCATCTTCTGCTACATATGCAGCTAGAGACATGAGCTTACTAGTTATTTCATATTGTTGTCCCTCCTATAGGGTTTCAGACACCTTCAGCTCCTTGGGTACTTTCTCTAGCTCCTCCATTGGGGCCCTGTGTTCCATCCAATAGATGACAATGAGCATCTACTTCTGTATTTACCAGGCACTGGCATGGCCTTACAAGAGACAGCTATATCAGGGTCCTGTCAACAAAATCTTGCTGGCAAGTGCAATAGTGTCTGCATTTATTTGGTGGCTGATTATGATATGGATCCCCGGTTGGGGCAGTCTCTGGATGGTCCATCCTTTTGTCTCAGCTCCAAACTTTGTCTCTGTAACTCTCTCCATGGGTGTTTTGATCCCCATTCTACGGAGGAATGAATGATCCACACTTTGGTATTCCTTCTTCTTGAGTTTCATGTGTTTTGAAAATTGTATTTTGGGTATTCTAACTTTCTGGGCTAATATCCACTTATCAGTGAGTGCATATAATGTGAGTTCTTTTGTGATTGGGTTATCTCACTCAAGATAATATCCTCTAGATCCATCCATTTGCCTAAGAATTTTATAAATTTATTGTTTTTTTAATTTTTATTAGGTATTTTCTTCATGTACATCTCCAATGCTATGCCAAAAGTCCCCCACACTCTCCCCCCCCCACTCCCCTACACACCCACTCCCACTTCTTGGCCCTGGTGTTCCCCTGTGCTGAGGCATATAAAGTTTGCAAGACCAATGGGCCTCTCTTTCCAATGATGGCCAACTAGGCCAACTTCTGATACATATGCAGCTAGAGGCACTAGCTCTGGGGGGTACTGGTTAGTTCATATTGTTGTTCCACCTATAGGGTTGCAGATCCCTTTAGCTCCGTGGGTACTTTCTCTACGTCCTCCAATGGGGGCCCTGTGATCCATCCAACAGCTGGCTGTGAGCATTCAATTTTGTGTTTGCTAGGCCCCGGCAGAGCCTCACAAGAGACAGCTACCCACTGTGTAAATGTACCACATTTTTTGTATCCATTCCTCTGTTGAGGGACATCTGGGTTCTTTCCAGCTTCTGGCTACTATAAATAAAGCTGCTATGAGCATAGTAGAGCATATGTCCTTATTACAATTTGGAATATCATCTGGGTATATGCCCAGGAGAGGTATTGCTGGATCCTCTGACAACTGTGATAAAAACTGCAGGATACTGGTACAGTGAATAGAATGGAAGACGCAGAAATGAACCCACACACCTATGTTCACTTGAACTTTGACAAAGGAGCTAAAACCATCCAGTAGAAAAAAAGACAGCATTTTCAACAAATAGTGCTGGCTCAACTGGCAGTTATCATGTAGAAGAATGGAAATTGGTCCATTCTTATCTACTTGTACAAAGCCCAAGTCTAAAGTGGATCAAGGAACTCCACATAAAACCAGAGACACTAAAACTTATAGAGGAGAAAGTGGGGAAAGCCTTGAAGATATGGGAACAGGGTAAAAATTCCTGAACAGAACAGCAATGGCTTGTGCTGTAAGATCAAGAATCGACAAATGGGACCTCATAAAACTGCAAAGCTTCTGCAAGGCAAAAGACACCGTCAATAAGACAAAAAGGCCACCAACAGATTGGGAAAGGATCTTTATCAATCCTAAATCTGATAGGGGACCAATATCCAGTATATACAAAGAACTTAAGAAGCTGGACTCCAGAAAATCAAATAACTCCATTAAAAAATGGGTACCGAGCTAAACAAAGAATTCTCACCTGAGGAATACCAAATGGCTGAGAAGCACCTGAAAAAATATTCAGCATCCTTAATCATCAGGGAAATGCAAATCAAAACGACCCTGAGATTCCACCTCACACCAGTCAGAATGGCTAAGATCAAAAATTCCGGTGTCAGCAGATGCTGGCAAGGATGTGGAGAATGAAGAACACTCCTCCATTGCTGCTGGGATTGCAAGCTTGTACAACCACTCTGGAAAGCAGTCTGTTGGTTCCTCAGATAATTGAAAATAGTACTACTGGGGGATCCAGCAATACCTCTCTTCAATCTCATTTAAGAGGGGGAACAAAATAATCATGGGAGGCAGAGGGAGGTATCTGGGTGGAAGAGGGGAGGGGGAGGAGAAAAGTGGAGCAAGATCAGGCATGTGGGAATACAGGTGAGACGCCCAAAGTGTCATGAATACAAATGGAAATATGAAGCTGCTGGGGCATGGGGAGACCTGGGATGGGGAAGGCTCACAGGACTCGATGTGCGTTACCTTGGGATGGAGGAAGGGTATAGGGAACTTTCAGGAAAGCATTTGAAATGTATATAAAGAAAATATCTAATAAAAATTAATTAATTAATTAATTCATTAAAAAAAGAGAAATGCTCAATAGTGGGTATATGAAACCAGAAGAAACCACTTCCACAGTGGAAGGACAGTGACACCAACCCACCTCCAAAATGTTTGACCCAAAATTGTTCCTGTCTAAAAGAAATGCAGGGATGAACATGGAACAGACTGAAGGAATGGCAAACCAATGACCAGTCCAACTTGGGATCCATCTCATGGGCAGGCAGCAAACCCTGACACTATTACTGATGCTATGATGTGCTTGCAGACAGGGTCCTACCATGGCTGTTCTCTAAGAGGCTCTACCAGCAGCTGACTGAGACAGATACAGATACTTACAGCCAGCCATTGGACAGAGGCCCATGACCCCTATGGAAGAGTTAGGGGAAGGATTGAAGGAACTGAAGGGGATCACAACCCCATTGGAAGAACAACAGTGTCAACTAACTGGATCCCTGGGTGCTCCCTGAGACTAAGCCACCAACCAAAGAGCATATTATTAGTTGTTAAACACAGATTTTACATTAAACAAACTAGTTAGAGAAAGCCTGTTGGGGCTATCATTCACTACATCTATCACAGTACCAAGCTATTATTTCAGCTTTGTTTTTATAAGAATATAATGATATATTAAATGCAAATTCAATTCAAATACAAGGCTATAACTGTTCTTCCACTCTCTCCCAGTCTCTCATAACTATATAATTCATTTCCTTTTCTTTGGGGGTTCCTCCCTTCCTACCTAGTCCCTAACTGGATACCTAACATCTTTGGTTATATAAGTTATGAAATATCTGTCAAATGCCTAAAAGCTAGCATCCACGTAATTTAAAACATTTTTCTTTGTTTGTTTGTTTGTTTTTGGTCTATGATACCTCAAATGTTTTTTAGTTCTATCTGTTTGTGTACAAATTTCATTGTTTTTAGCTGAATAATATGCCATTTGTGGATTATACCATATTTTTATTATCTATTCATCAGTTGAAGACATCTAGGCTGTAATGCCTAGCTATAGTGAATTGAGCAGCAATGAGCGCAGATGAACAATTATCTCTTTGGTAGGGTGTAGAGTCCTTAGGTATAGCTGGATCTTGAGGCAGATCAATCCCCACATACCTGAGGAGTTGCCTCACTGATATTTATAGTGTTCCCTTTTCTCATACATTCAACAGCATGGGTTTTCATTTCTTTTATTAATCGTGGCCATTTTGATTGATATAAGATAGTTTTGATTTGCATTTCTTTGATACTCTAATATAGTGTGCTTTTTTCCCATTTCCTTGATGACTAAGGATGTTGAACATTTAATTGTTTATAAGCCTTTTGTGTTTAGCTTTTGAAAATTGTTTAGTTCCAGCTCATTTTTAATTGAGCTATTTGTTACTTTTATATCCAATGTTCTTTTCTAGTTCTTTTAAAATTATTTTAAATATTAACCATCTTTTAGATGTGTAATTGGTCTTTTCCTATTCTGTAGCCTGCTGATTTGCTCAAATGATGGTGTCCTTTGACGTACGGATGCTTTTTTATTTCATTTGATTAAATTATTTGATCTTAGAATCTGTGATATCAATGTGCTGTTAAGGAATTCTTCTCTTGTGTCAGAGAATTCAAAACTATTATTTCCATCTGTCTCCTCTACTAGATTTAACTTCATTGGCCTTTTGTTGAGGTGTTTGATCCATTTGAAGTTGAGTTTTGTGCACGGTGATAAATATGAATTTTGTTTTTATTCATCTACATGCAACAATCTAGCTTGACTAGCCCTATCTGTAGAAAATGTTTTCTTTTCTTCAATGTGTATTTCTGGCTTATTTGTTTAAAGAAAAGTACTGTGTCTGTAAGGGAATGGGCTTATGTTTGAGTTTTCAATTTGATTCTATTGGTCAATGTATCTGTTTTTATGGCAATACTCTGCTGTTTTTACTACTATAGTTCTGAAGTACAATTTGAAATCAGGGTTGGTTATACCCACAGCAGTTCTTTTGTTATTCAGGATAGTTTGATCTAGTCTGAGTTTTACTTGTTTCCATATGAAGCTGAAAAGTATCCTTTCAGTTTCTGTGGAGAATTGTGTTAGAATTTTGGCATTGATTGTATTGAATTCAGAGAGTACTTTAGTAGGATATTCATTTTTTAGTCCATGATCCATGAGCATGGGGCATCTTTCACCTTCTGATATCTTTTTAAAAAATTTCCTTCAATGACAAGAAGTTTTTATCAGCAATTGCTTCAGTTGCTTGGTTGGAGTTACCACAGGAGAATTTATATTATTTGAGGCTGTTCTGAAAGGTGATATTTCCTTGATTTGTTTTCAGTGCATTTGTCATTTGTATGTAGAAGGCTAGAGATTTTTGTGAGATAATTTTGTATCCATCTACTTTGCTGAAAATATTTGGCAGGAATTTCACAGGAGTGCCTTGTGAGAGTTTTAGCATCACTTATTCATATAATCCTATCATCTGCAAATAAGGGTAATTGAATTCTTCCCTTCTCATTTGTGTACCCACTTGAGACCCTCCATTGTCCTACATAAGATTTCTGATAATATAATTAATAGGTTTATAGATAAAATGTCCTTAGTCATGTGCATGACTTTAGTGTGCTTTGAGTTCCTCTTTGTTTTTGTTTTTGTTTTGTTGTTGTTGTTGTTGTTTGTTTGTTTATGTGGCCTGTGGGCTTGCTGTAAATTGTCTTTGTTATATTTAGCATTATATCCTTTGTATCTCCAATCTCTTCAAGACTTTTATCATGAAATAATGGATTTTGCCAAAGGCATTTTCAAGTGCTTTCTGTAGAGTTGGATTGGTGGATAGACCCTGCCAACATCTAATTTTATATTAAAATAGTTTTCTGCTTCTTTCTGTTGTGATTGATACTTTTGCTGGCTACAGTACTCTGGGCTAGCATATGTGGTCTCTCAAGCTTGTAAAACATTCACCCAGACCTTTCTGTGTTTTAGAAACTACTTTCAGAAGTACGTTGTTATTCTAATGTGTCTGCCTTTATGTCTGATTTGTTCTTTTTCCTTAGAAGCTTTAATATCCTTCATTTGTTCTCCTTGTTAAGTGTTCTGATTAGTTTGTATCTTGGGGAATTTCTTTTCTGGTACCCTTTATTTGGTGTTCTGGATGCTTCATCTTCATCTTCTTCTTCTTCTTTTTTTTTTTTTAGTTGAAAAATAGATTCTTCTTTTATTCAATATATCCCAACTATAGATTAACCTTCCTCTACTACTTACTTTCCTTACTCTCCTTTCCTCCAGATCCAAATTCCCCTCTATTTCCCTTCAGAAAGGAATAGGCCTACAAGAGAAAACAATCAACCAAAACAAAACAGGATAAAATAAGGCAAAGCCCAAGCCCTTGCATCAAGGATATACAAGGCAACCCAATAGGAGGAAAAGAATACCAAGGATAGGCAGAACTGTCATAGGCATCCTAGCTCCCACTTTTAGGATTCACACAAAAACACCATGCCAACAGCCATAACATATATACAGAAGACATGGTGTAGAGCCATGAACATGCCGCTTCAGTTTCTGTTAGCCCATCTGAGCCTTGCTATTTGATTCAATGGGCCCTTGAATGTTTTCCCGGTGTATTCCATCCTGTCTGACTTCTACTGTCTCTCCACTCCCTCTTCTGTATGATTCCTTGAACTCCCGGGAGAGCAATGTGATTTAAAAGTACAAGTTAGCCTCCCTCTGTGCATAATGTATGGTTCAGGGTCTCTGTACCTGCTGCCATAAGCTGCCAAAGGAAGCCTTTCTGATGATGACTGGACTAGGCAAGGAAGAGATCTATGAACATAGAAGAATATCATTAATAATGATTTTCATTGACTTGGCATAATGGCAGTCTTGTTTGCTACTTCTCTAGATCTCTGTGATATCTATTCTCCAGTTCCTGTCCATCCAGGCAGTGCAGGGCATGAGCTTGCTCTTGTGACATGGGCCCCAAGTTAAAAATGTTTCTCTTTCATAGCTTGAAGAATACCTTCTTGTCTCAAAGAGACTAGAATGTAAGGGTGAAGTCTCCAATTCCCCACAGCCCAACCACTTTATGTTCAATGAGCTGTATAGAAATTGTCCTTGGCAATGGGACACTGCTGTTAGTTTCAGAGAATGTCTCTCTAACTAAGCATCAGCCCAAATTGTTTAAGGATCTCTCTAGAACTGCCTAGTCCCCAGTCAACAACTAAATATAATCCAGTCCTACCAATAGAAGATGGACTGCTCATACTCCCTTTCCTTCAATACTAGAACACGTCACTAGTTTCATTCTCATAGATTACTAGTAAATTCCTCTCAACTACATTTTTAAACTGCTGTCCAGTTGTCCTCCAGTCCCACTTGTATCCTCCCGACAGTATCGCTCCATCACTCCTTCACCTCAGTCCTTCCCCTCTCATTCCCACCTGCCTCTAGTTCACTTGCAAAATCTTGTCTATTTGCCCTTCTGATAGAGAACAGAACATCCCCTTTAGAGTACTTCTTTTTGCCAAACTCCCAGGATCTGTGGGTCATATCCAGACTATAACTTAATTAACAGTAAATATCCACTTATTTTTTTAAGTTGTTAAACATTTTAATGTGAGTTTCTAGAATTCCTTCTGGAAAGATCTTCCTTTTCTTTTTTTTAATTAGGTATTTTCCTCATTTACATTTCCCAATACTATCCCAAAAGTCCCCCATACCCACCCCCCCACTCCTCTACCCACCCACTCCCCCTTTTTGGCCCTGGCGTTCCCCTGTACTGGGGCATATAAAGTTTGTGTGTCCAATGGGCCTCTCTTTCCAGTGATGGCCAACTAGGCCGTCTTTTGATACATATGCAGCTAGAGACAAGAGGTCCAGGGTACTGGTTAATTCATACTGTTTTTCCACCTATAGAGTTGCAGTTCCCTTTAGCTCCTTGGGTACTTTCTCTAGCTCCTCCATTGGGGTCCCTGTGATCCATCCAATAGCTGACTGTGAGCATCCACTTCTGTGTTTGCTAGGCCCCGGCATAGTCTCACAAGAAACAGCTATATCAGGGTCCTTTCAGCAAAATCTTGCTAGTGTATGCAATGGTATCAGCGTTTGGAAGCTGATTATGGAATGGATCCCTGGATATGGCAATCACTAGATGGTCCATCCTTTCGTCACAGCTCCAAATTTTGTCTCTGTAACTCCTTGCCTAGTTCAGGAAGGTGGTCTGTCTTAGATTCAGACGGGCTAGTCTTAATGGCTTCAAAGGGTCAGATTGAGTTCCTGGGGGTACACCACCAAGATGAAGCCCATTTGGGAAGCAAAAATCTCAGGGGATCCATAATTATTCCAACTCGCTGACACCAATAGGGGGTCTAGATCTTCTCAAGACAGCAAATGGATTCAGTGGACCACACCAAAAGGGCTGCTGGTTAGTATGAGAATGGTGTGAGGCATTCTTGAGTGGGTTTACCTCTCTGATGGTGGCTGATAGGACCTCCAGATGGACATTGCTTATAAGAGCCTTCTCCTATGCTCTCAGGTAGGTGTGATAATTTCAGATCTAATCCAAGACTGAATCTCTTCACTGTTCTTATAGATCCTGTGGAAATTACTTTGATCTTATACATTAGTATAATCATCTAGGTTAGGAATCTAATCTGGCCCCTTCTGTGTATCATGTTCCAGCACATTGATGATCATGCCATTCTCCACAGAGACAGCTTTCAAAAAGTATTTTCCTGGCTCCATCCTTAGATTCATACTGGAGGACAGTTCTTATATTGCTCTTCCATGTTGCTAGCAGTCATTCTCACTTACTACTGGGATTTGGCTGCTCGCTGGTGCCCAAGCAATATTAGCCTTTGGCACCACTTCATAGTGCAGGAAACAGATGAGGAAGTCCTGAGGGCAGCTCATGGTCAGAATGGCTGATGCAAAGAGAACTTCCAAGGCCACCATGAATGCTCAGGACTTCTGTGTGAAAGGAGAAAAAATGAGGAAACTGTGCAGGAAGCTGCTGCCTAAGAGGACAGGACTGTGAGCAGAGGCTACTGCTCTAGCTTCTGCCTTCTCACTGGGCTTTGTCTTCACACGCAAAGGTTCCATTTTTTAATTGTTGATCTTAGTCTCTATGGTATTGGTGTTCTATTCAAGAAGTTGTCTTCTATGCTTATGCATTCAAGGCTAATTTCTCTTATATCAGGTTCAGTGTGTCTGGTTTTATGTTCAGGTCTTCTATCAACTATAAATTGTATTTCATACAGAATGATAGATATGAATCTATTTGCATTCTTCTACATACTAATACCCAGTTTTAACAGCACCATTTGTTGAAATGCTTTCTTATTTTCTATTTTCTATTTTTGGTTCCTTTACTTAAAAAAATCAGTGTCCATAGGCATATGGATTTATAGCTGGGTCTTCAGTTTGGTTCCGTTGATCAACAAGTTCCTATCTAAACCAATATCATGTGGCTGTTATTACTATAGCCATGTAGTAACAACTGAAATCAGGAATGTTGATACTTTTAGAAGATCTTTTATTGTTCAGAATTGTTTTAGTTGTCCTGGTTTTTATATTGTTTATTATTATTATTATTATTTGACTTTGACATGAAGTTGAGAATTGTCCTTTCAAGGTCTGTAAAGAATTGTGTTGGGATTTTGATGGGTATTTGGCTGAATCTGTAGATTGTTTTGGTAGGATAACTACTTTATCAAGTTAATCTTATATATCCATTAGCATGGGAGATCTTCACATCTTTTGATATCTTCTTCAATTCCTTTCTTCAAAGACGTTAGGTCATACAGGTCTTTCATTTATTTGTTTAGTGTCACTCCAAGATATACTATATTATTTGAGACGATTATGAATGGTGTTGTTCCGCTGATTCTTTCTCAGACTGCCATTTGAATATAGGAAGGTTATTGTTTTTTTCTTTTAGTTTATATTATATACAGACACTTTGCTGAAAGTGTTTATCAACTGTAGGAGTTCCTGGTGGAATATTTAGGGTCACTTATGTATACTATCATATCATCTGCAAATAACAATGCTTTGATATCTTCCTTTCCATCTCATAGCTCCTTGATATCCTTCAGTTGTCTTACTGCTCCTTTCTAAAATATCAAATTCTATATTGAATATGTAGGGACAGAGTTAACAACATTGTCATATTCCAGATTTTAGTGGAATTTCTTTAAGTAACTTTCCATTCACTTAAATTGATGTTGATTACAGGCTTGCTGTAAAATTTCCTTCTAATAATTAGGCATGATCTTTGTAACCCTAATCTCTTCATAAAATCTTGTTAGATTTTATCAACGGTCTTTTCTCCATCATGTGTTTTATTTTTCTTTCATGTTTAAAAATATGGTCAATTACATTTACTTATTTGTGTATGTTGAACAATCCATTCATCCCTGGATTTAAGCTTACTTAATCATGTTGAATGATCTTTTTGATGTGCTCCTGGATTTGGTTTGCAAGTATTTTATTGAGTTATTTTGCATCTATGTTCATAAGGAAATTTTTTCTGTAATTTTCTTTTTTGCTGATCCTTAATGTATATTTTTAATCAGGATAACTGTAGCCTCATAAAATTAATTTATCAATGTTGCTTCTGTTTCTATTTGCTGGAATAATTAGAGGAGTATTGGTGTAAACTCTTTTTTTTCTGGATATCTGCTAAAATTCTGTTCGAGGACCATATGGCCTGAGTTTGTTTGTTTGTTTGTTTGTTTTTTAAGTTGGGAAACTTTTGATGACTGACAATTTATAGATCTATTTAAATTGTTTATCTGATCTCGATTTAATTTTGGTAAGTGGTGCCTATCAAGAAAATTATCCATTTCTTTTAGATTTTCTAATTTTGTGAAATACATTTTTGAAAAAGTATGTCCTGATTCTCTGGATTTCCTCAATGTCTGTTGTCAATATACCCTTTTGTTTCTGATTTTGTTACTTTGCCTGTTCTGTCTGCCTTTTACTTAGTTTGGATAAGGGTTTGTCTATCATGCTGATCCCACCTATACTGGGTGGTTTTGTGTTTCAACTTTTTATAAGCTAGAGTTGTCACAGAGAAAGGAGCCTCACTTGAGGAAATGCTTACATGAGATTCAGCTATAAGGCATTTCCTCAATTAGTGATTAAGGGTGGGAGGGCCCATTGTGGGTGGTGCCATCCCTGGACTGGTAGTCCTGGGTTCTATAAGAAAGCAAACTGAGCAAGCCAGGGGAAGCAAGCCAGTAAGCAGCATTGTTCTATGGCTTCTGCATCCACTCTGCCTTCAAGTTCCTATCATGTGTGAGTTCCAGTCCTGATTTCCTTTGTTGATGAACAGCAATGTGGAAGTATAAGCTGAATAAACCCTTTCCTCCCCAACTTGCTTCTTAGTCATGATGTTTTGTGCAGGAATAGAAACCCTGAGACAAGTGTCCTTGTGTGTTGAGCATTGATGGTATGAATGGAAATGACAACTTTGTAGAATTTTACTTTGATGAGTATGCAGCATCCTTTCTCATTTTCTTTTGATTAGTTTTGGTATGAAATCTACTTTGTTACATATTAAATTGTTAATTCCTGTCTCCAGTGAATGGACTGGATGTGGCAGCAGCAATCAGGCTGAGGGGGAGACAGTAGATATTATAATTTAGTACAAAAAGGACATTGAAAATTGTCTTCCTGAGTCCTAGGAATTATGGTCACTGAACCTCAATGATAGAAGTTGTATTTACATATTGATGACTGACATAAAAGAATTGGGGTAGACTAGAAGAGAACATGAGTCTGTGGGAAGGAGCAAGCTGGGTTAGAACAAAGGTCTGTCAGAGTCAGCATGGGAATGAGGTAGTGTTGTAGGAGGCAATTCTGCAAGCAGGTGGATATTTAGTATCTTAACTGTAGTTCTGAATCAGGAGGAAGGTTGAAACTCATAAAACTGATAAGACAATTTTATTTTGATCTGCATGTATTTTAAAGTTGAACATATGATTCTCAAATAATTTTTAAAATTTTAACATGTTTTAAAATATAAAAATTACTTTTTAAAATTATCACAAGGGAGAAGATGCTAATTATCCTAAGTAATTGTCTAGTACTCATTTTAATCAATGTATATGTTTAATTTTAAAGGAAATAATACATTTTGTTTTAATTAACATTCTGTATAACGTTAGATATTATATCTGATAGTTGAAAATGAAATCTACAAATGTAAGATACTACAAAAGTAATACCTTTGTCAGAAAAAAAAAGAATGGGTGATGTCCACAAAATGTGTCCTATAAACCACTTACCTTATTTCATCCATGTTTTCAAATTATAGGCGATTCGACAGATCAGTTGAAAAATGGCGACACTTTCATTATGATATGAAGGTATTTAATCAATGGCTGAATGAAGTTGAACAGTTTTTCAAAAAGACACAAAATCCTGAAAACTGGGAACATGCTAAATACAAATGGTATCTTAAGGTAAGACTTTGAGATTTCCCTTTCCATGCTGGCTTCATTTTTTCAGCAATATTTTACATATTTTACTACTGTAAGTTCAACTAAAAGGATGAATGGAATATATAATTCCTGACTTTATTGTTGCTCACTGAACATGTTATAAAAATCATAACAAGTGTGCCTGAAAATTGTGCTATGACTGTTTTGTGAAAGGATGAGAGCATCTCCCTGGGCACTATTGGTTCATCTGATGAATTGTGAAGTGTCACTGCATCTGGGATGCAGGAAATCATCTTATAGCAGGAAATAGTGTGGTTTAGGTCTCTCCCCGCCCTCTGTGTATGTGTGTGTGTGTGTTTCCCTTATGTTGGAACCAGTCCAGAAGGAGAAGCTGTGGTATACTTAGTAGTAATGTAGTTCCTTCAAATATCCATCATGTTAAAATTACAAGTTTCTTTCTCTCAAGACAATTTGTGGTGATATAGTAATATTTCTGTACATCCTATTGACAAAATGCCTTCTGAGACAGACTAGAGGCCAAAACAATGTCGAGTTAATTGTTAGTACTTATTGACTTTTTCTGGTTTATGTTAATGGAAATGCAACATATGGATTATAACCAGGGAATCATTTAATTTCATCTTGTGTCTTTTAATGTGAAGATAAAAATAAATTGAATTGTGGAGTATATAATTCAGTTGATTTAATATATAGATCTGGTCTAAGATATATGGTTTATTATGTGAAGTCTTTAATATTTTCGTTGTTTTGTCTTCCATTATTCATGATGCTATTTTCATTCAAATGGGCTTGAAATGTGACCAACATTTAATAACCAAAAATAATAATTAAGATGAAAGAAAGCAAAGAAAATGGTAGATCATTTACAAATTTAAACATTGTAAATTTCTAGATTCAATATGATATTAGATTTACAATTCTTTGTTCTCAAGTGTTCACCTAGCAAAGTTATGTTCAGAAATTGAGCATTCAAGCACATATTAAATTACAGGCTACATAAAAGTATTTTAATAGTTTTCTTTAGTCTTCTTTTAGCAATAAAATTTGTATACACATCAATGTTAATATACATTAAAGAAAAGTCATTAATTTATGATCTTCTGTCTTATAGAAAATGCATTCTGAATAGCACCAAAGTGAATGTTCAATTAAAGAAGCATAATGTGATTTCTGCCTGAAATCCATATATATATAATACTGTCATATAAAATATTCTTGAAGAGATATCTAAATTTTGGTAATTTTCAAAGATATCTGAAAAAGCATTTATGGTTCATCTATTTACAATGTTAAAATAAATATAATTATTCATTTTAAAATCATTGTGAATTAATTATAATGAAAAACAAGCAATATAGAAGTAAAACTATAACTCCATTATAATTTCAATAGGTTGAGTAACTCTGGAATAAGGGCTTTGTTTATGTTATGTGTACTCCAATTGGTAGACTCTCTGTCCATAATATGGACTTGGCAGGGATAGGGATGGCAACACTTGGGGTGTAATTAAAATAATTAATTAATAAAAAGGAGTGACTTTTTGATCAAGCAATTAATATACATGCTGAGGATACTTCTCATCTGTATATTGATCATTGAATATCAATAGTATCATAATTTTCATCATTTTTAAAATGTTTCCGTTTTTATTTATTTTACTTAATCAATTTATGTCGCACTAACTGTCCCCTCCAGGTCATACCCTCCCACAATCCTTTCCCCATCCCCTACCTCTTCTCCTCTGAGTAGCTGGGCTCCCACTGGGTATTGACCCCTACTCACCCTGGCACTTGAAGTCTGTGAGGCTACACTGAGGCCAGAGAAGGCAGCCCAGCTAGAAGAACATATCCCATGACAGGCAACAGCTTTTGGGATAGCCCCTGTTCCAGTTGTTTGAGACCCACATGAAGACCAAGCTGCACATCTGCTACTTATGAGTGAAGAGTTCTAGGTCAAGCCTGTATATGTTCTATGGTTGGTAGTTCAGCAACTGAGAGCCCCAAGGGTTCAGATTATTTGACTCTGTTGGTCTTCCTGTGGACTTCCTATACCTTCCGGGGCTCATAAACCTTCCTCCTATTTTTCCAAAAGAGTCCCCAATCTCCATCCACTGTTTAGCTATGGGTGTCTGTATCTGTCCAGAGTCAGTCTTTATTTTTAAGTAAGAAACCAGCAAATGATTATATATTATCCCATTTAAGGTGGTAATATTAGTCATTACTATTCCACTACCCCCCCTTTTTGATGCTTACCCCAGCCATAATTTTATATAATTTTATTGTGTTTAATGACATTTTTAGTGTCTAATCTTTGATTAATCACTTTTGGTGTATATTATTAATGGCATATATTGCTACTGACATTTTTTAGATGTGAAATTTGGGTAGTTTTATACATACCAAAGATTTAATCAGTTTTTCCTCTCCTATCATAATGATGTAGAATATAGATATAGCAATACTTAGTTTCTGATATGAACTCAACAAACTGTGCATATTTTGGTTACATTTAGTTAATGTATTTTATTCTCAATATGAGCGCTATTTTAATGTGTCTTTAAATATCTTGTAATTTTAAAATTTTGTTAGGTGTTGCAAATTTTAATTGGTAAATGCTAAATAATTTCTCTTTGAAATAAACTTTCTTAAGCTATCTTCTGAGACCAAGATAACATAGTATGAAATAGCTTTATGTTTATAGATTTTCTTTTATACATAATTATTTGTTATTAGCCAGCTAATTTTGCCTTACTACTGAGGAAAAGTCTTTCTGTTTACTGTAATGCCTCTTAAAGGATGGTTTGTTGTTGCTGTCCTTGGTGGTGGTGGTGGTGGTGGTGGTGGTGGTGGTGGTGGTGTTTTTTTTTGTTTTGTTTTTTTGTTTTTGTTGTTTTGACTTGTTTTAAATCCATAGTGGCTTGCAATAAAAGCAAAATATCTGATCACAAATGTAGCTCCTTCTACTAGTCTTTCATAGTTTTCTCACATATACAAGCTGTTTAGGACCTACCTGAACATTGGAAAATAGTTTTCTTCAGATCTTCCTCAATGTCTTATTCTCTTTTCTACTAATCTGCCTTTTCTACTAATATCTAACTAACACCCCACTAACACCACCCCCTTAGACTTTGAGTCCCATCTTCTGAAATCAAATCACTTGGTGTTTTGAACATTTCCTTTTCTTTTCTTATAGTATAGAAATCTGCCAGATAGCAAGGTGGACAAATTTAGTATTCAGTTCTGTAATTGTTTCCATTAGCTCTGTAATCATAGTCCTTTGCCATGTGTTTAGTGACTTCAAAATCCTTTCATACACATTAGTTTTTTTATTTTATATTTGAATACAATGCTAAATTTTCTCCCTTTTATTACAAATTGCCAAATGATATAACTAAAAATTTTAAGATTTTCCATGATAATATTAGTAATGCAACCATGCAAGTCTCATGCAATGTTATATGCCTATAGAATATGGAAAACCGCGCTTCCTAACTGTGTAGTTTATTAATTGTAATTGGTGAATACTTAACACATTTGCTACTCAATTTGAGAAGCAATAAATATTTTAGTCTATTTCTTAACCTACAAATAAATGAGGAAGAGATTTATATATACCTAGGAAAGTGGTCTTCTAGATAATGAGATGTTAGTGATATCACAAACCCTATAAAAATTAAGCCTGTTTTCCTTTATTAAATATAAAATCTGGATTTATTATAAATCTCATTATGAATTTTTACTATTAATGAGTGATTAACTAACATTTATAAAATTAAAAAAATTACTAATTTATTCTTCTCAAACATTGAGAGCATAGGATAACTTACCGTTAAACATTATTATGCTATAGTACTTGGAGAAAGGGTTGAGGAAATTCCTATTCATACAGACATATTTGCCTGAAATAGCTGACACTTCTGTCTTTTCAGTTTTCTAAGTTACAAGAAGACACACTAGTGTGGGTCTTCAGAATAAAAGTTGAATACCGTGAAGTTATGGAAATAACTCACATGGTGGCAGTATGAATTAGTGTATTATCCATTACCTTGGTTAAAGTCCAGGATATGTAAACTAGAAAACCTCTAATGTTAAGGTCTAGGCTCTTTCGGCTAGACTGGAAAGAAATAACTTTTAAAATATAAGTTATTGAATGATGTTGAATTCTTACATTTGCCAGGAGGAAGAATAAAAATCACCATTAGGTTAAATATTTGCAAGTGCTGAATATTCTTCCTTTTAATGGAATAGCAACCTGTTTGATTTTATGGGATAATGCTTTTTAGTGAACCCTAATAAAATTAACAACACCTTCTAAAGAATATTACCATGGGTATGTGTGAGGCTTTGAGTTTTAAAAACTTCCATTTGAGTTCGCCATTAAGAATGAAAAAACAGCCGGGCGTGGTGGCGCACGCCTTTAATCCCAGCACTTGGGAGGCAGAGGCAGGCAGATTTCTGAGTTCGTGGCCAGCCTGGGCTACAAAGTGAGTTCCAGGACAGCCAGGGCTATACAGAGAAACCCTGTCTCGAAAAAAACCAACCAACCAACCAAACAAACAAACAAAAAAGAATGAAAAAACAATGGGATTGTTTATATAAAAGTTTAGAGTTTAAGTCATCCATTGTGAAATTAAGTCCACACAAAAAGTAAATTATCAATATGCTATATTCAAATAAGTTGATAACTCTTTTTAAAGGTAAAGTGTGATTTTCAGTGTTAACGAGTTTCCAGGTATATGCTGCAATGTGATTGTGTTTGCTGTTTGATAATTTCAATTACATTCACATGGAGTTTGTTTATGTATATTGGGGTAAAGAAATTGAATTACAAGTGTGTAGTTTGTTAAATAATAAATTTGAATCATTGTAATAGAAAAATGCTTATACTAAAATGTATTAAATGTAGCATATTTCAATACTTCTATCATCCTACCACTAACTACCCAAATAGATATAGAATAGGATTCTACTCTGTTTGATCTTGTGTCTTGGACTTGGAAAAGGCAGAGAGAAGCCTGAATCAGTGTTAAGGAACAGTTGAGCTGCTTTTCCTTTCACCCTACCTTGGCTATCTGTGTTTGAAGAAAGCATTTTGTAAGGGACCCAGTTTTGATGACTTCAGATTCAAAGGGCACAAAGGAATAGAAAGAACTCGCGCTTGAAAGTTTGAGACAATGCTTGTTCTTAATGGGGTGTCTTAAGAGTTTTCAGTCTTATTCTACTGTCCCCCCTTGCAGCTCATGAAGCTCTCTTATAGCAGAGGCTGCTGCTGAAAATCCATTGTCTTGTCCAGACCTGATGGCTGGTGATTGAGTTGCATAGGTCATTGACTGTTTTTGCTTCAGTGGATGTGATTTCTATCTAGAATGGGCTTTAATATTTAATTAGACATATGCTCTCTTAAAGCACTCTATATGAACTAACTGGTATTCTATTAGTACAGATTGATTGAAACACTCTTTTTTTAAGGCATATGGTGTAAAAGACTGAATTGGATACAAGAATGCTTTGTATATAGTCCGTTTTTACACTGCTGATTTTACCAGCTGGCTGGTGAGTTTGAAGCCTTCTTAACAGACTTGCTGCTGATAGAAACTTTGATGGAAAAATCACTTGAGTAAATATTTCTGCCATCTGTTGCCCTTTGTTGGGACCCTGGTGTTAAGAATAATTCATACATTGCTTGCCCTTTATTTTTCCCCAGCAGTAATAAAATTTCATATGATTTCATTTTGCGGTCACAAAACCTATCCTCTTTTCTGTAGCTAGAGGACATATACTAACACAAGGAAATTAGCAAGAAAATTCACTGCTGGGGTATTTGGTTTAGACACTTGTTCTAGGTTTACAGCCATGTATAATAAGATGGGGATACATTACAAAATGAGTGTTTCAGTATTATTACCTGGTAGTGGCATGGGAATTCAGTGGCTTAATATAGTTAAAAATTTAGGCACTTTCTTTTTTTTTTCTTCTCTCATACAATACATCCTGACTTCACAGTTTGCCCTCACTCCATTCCTCTCTGACACCCACCCCCACCCCCTCATACCTAGCCTGTCTCCTAGATCCACTCCTCCTCAATTTCCCTTTAGAAAGGAGCAGACCTCCCAGGGATATCAACCAAACATGGCATTACCAGTTACAATATAACTAGGCACAAGCCTTCATTCTTATGTAAATATCGTTAGGTTTATTGCTGCTTAGAAAGTCTACTACAGCTTCTTTGCTCTCATGCATCTTTTCAGAAGTTGTAAATAACAGATTTATTGGAAATTTGGCACAGTGCAGAAATTCAGAGATGGGCTTTAAATCATAGGCCTATCATAAATAAGTGTATTAAAATAATTGGATAATGTCAGTGGCTTGTTTTTAAAGTTATGTTGTCCAGCATGACATCTTTAAGATGACAAATTGTTATATATTATGATTATAAAGAACCAAGAACAACCATTGAAAGGAAACACGATAACCACAGTAGTAAGGAGCTACTTAAAATGCAGGAAAGCCCAGCTGTCCCTAAGGGATTCCCCTTCTCAGCTTATGAAAGTATCAAGAGTAAGAGAAAAATGTGAAGCATAGTAATTACATATCTCAAATTGATAAAAATGCAAACATTTCACATCAACATAGAAGTGTTGAGAAACAGAAATTGTATTTAATCATGTGCATAATTTTGCACATGTGTGTAAACAACAATGATTCACAAAGAACACATTCTAGGCATTTCTACATACACAGCTTGTGGTCCTTTTTTAATACTTTTTTCTGAATTTACTATTAATTTTCCTTTCTTTTGTGAATACTAACAAATATCAGCTTCCCAGTCTCCATGTCCCAAGATGACTTCTGTTTGCTTCTGTGCATTTCTTTCATGCATATTCCTACTATAATATAACTAATTAAATACACATTTTCTTAAAACTCTGAATTTTAAAGACAAAGCAGTCACCCCTGTGCACAGATATGAAGAAATATATGCACAAGATTGATTTCCTCTAAATTAGCCCCCTTTAAAACTTAATATTATTTTATAGTATTTGAGATATGTTTATATTCATGTTATGCATATTTTCACATTAGAATGGAAAACTTATTTTCTTCATCAACAATATGCATCAGTATATGAAACAACTTTTATAAGCCTTTAATTCCCAACATTTTTAGAATGCTCAAATGCATTAGAGAATTGTGTTTCATGACACTATATCATTTAGGCAAAGCATCCTCTTTTTTTTTTCCAGCTATAATACCTTTACTCCATATCCAAAATGCAAACATCTCATATTAAAGTATTCTAACTACATCCATGCCCATGACATTGTCATATAGTCTGGCAGTTTAACAATATAATGTCCCCATCGTCTAAACCATTGAACCATATTTTAGAATTTTTCTCCATTTACTTATTTGAGGATCCATGGGAAGTCTCATCCCACAGCATGCATGCGGAGTTCATAAGAGAACTTACAGGAAATGGTTCTCTCTTCTATCATCTGATCCTTGCAATCTAACTCAACTGTTGAGGCTTGCCGGTAAATTATTTTCACCACTGAGCCATGTTGTCAGCACTGAAAAAAACTGTGAATGTCCTAATTGAAGAGAAATATTAATTGAGTCTACTGTGGACAAAGCATACACTGATAGCTACCAGGAACACAGAGATTGATTAAGAAGCTGTTTTTCTTTAAAGAACTCACAGCTGCTGTATTTCAGTATATCAATGCTAAGTAAGGTTCAGTGCAGTGCAGGATGTAGACACTCTAAAAGAGTATTTGATCTTGTCAAAGAAAACGTGTTTGTTTCTTTGTTTCTTTGTTTTCCGACTAGTGATGTCTCATGGCTCTTAATCATTCCTAATATTTTTACATCACATATCTGAAATTTCCAGGCTCACTTCAGAACACAGTGCTTGGGGAAGTAGTATGACCAGTAATGTGAAAAACAGCTCAAGGAAAGTGTAGTTTGTGAGCAAAACACACAAAGAGAAAGAAAATGTTCTAATATAGATATAAATTTGGAAAATGGTAATATTGACAAATTATAGTAGAAGATGCTTATTCACAATTGAGTGTGTTCAGGGTAAGCTATTCATCAAGGTGAATAGCAAGTGTCTAGTTATAGTAATGGCAAGCCATCCTACTACATATCCGAATTCTTTGTAGTAGCCAGAAACATGAATTATTTGCAAACACCATAGTAAATAAAATGTAAAACCCTTGTTAATCATAAAAGGCTAATTGAGAGAATTGTATTGGCTGCTAACTCATATTAATGTTCCCTGATAAAATTAATAGAGGAAATATTCAAAGACATGAGTAATGAAAACTTACTGAGCATGTATATACACACACACACACACACATATATAATGCAAACATACTTCTAGGCAGTGTCATTTTTTCCATTTAGGTTTTGTGGTCCCATTATCAATGTCTATTTTTTAGTACATGATTTTATTTCATGAATTTGTAGCTCTTATTGTTTCAATTCTATCTCCTTAGTTTGGTGTTTCACTTTACTTAAACTAGTTTTAAGGAACATTTCAGAGAAGTTTAAATAACACATTTATATGCTGCCTGGGAATCCTGAATATCATCAAGAATACTGAGCTAGTTCATTTTATGAGTAAATATATCACCTGAGGCACCACTCAGATTACTTGCTATGAAATTAATTTTAAATACAGCATATACTTTCTTGGTGATATTATAAATTATCAACTTGATATTTTATATATAAATATGAGATTAATAAAAGGAGAAAGTTATGAAGCCAAATACCCCAAGCAACCTACGTTTTGTTAATAAAATTTTAATGGGATCTCACACTATTTGTTTATTGACATATGGTCTACTGCTACTTGGTGGGGACAAAGGAATGACTGAATCAGCAGTTACCCTCAAAGTCATGTGACTTTTATACCTCAAAACGTTAATGTGGAACTCTATAGGAATATAATGTTTGCTAACTCATACTTTAGAGGACAGAGTAATAAAATGTTAGGGTAAAAGACATCCCCCCTTTTCTCTAATTAAAATTTTTGTGTTGGCTATACAGTGGAATAGAATTGGTCTATGTTCATGAATCAAATTGAAATGCACACTAACAAAAACATAGGAAATAAAAGTTTTCTTATTTAACTCAAATTTGAATTTATAGTATCATTTGAAGTGGTTGATTTCTAAATTTTAATATTATTGGACCATAATTATTTCACTTTTTATGAGATAGCCATAGGTTTTGCCATATGTACAAATAAGATAATCACCATCATGGTTTTTAGAAAATCTATTTCCTTAAACATATATTTTTTTATGTCAGAAATTCCTGAATACTTTAAAGATTAAAATAAAGTCTTTTGAAATATATAATAAAGTTTTGTTTAGCAAAGGCTTGAAAATCATGTAAATAGAATGAAATGGGCTGAATACTTTTGAAGAACACACAGTTAAGTCTTCCCTTGACAATTCTTACTGAAAGTCTATCGGGTCCCTGAAAAGTCATAATGGGATGCTAAATCCAATGACAATGACAAAAGCTTGTTCCACTTGTTCTGTTTGAATCTTCTCTTATTATGTCAGTGGTGGTAAACACAAGTCTCACACTAAGCCAGTAGTATGTTATGAGGTTTTAAAACTCAAGGTGAATAGAAAAAATAGCCTTGTCTATTCTAATGGGGATTCCTGGTCAGTCAAGGTTTGCCTGCTGTGGTGATTTGCTAGCATCCTGCCTATTAGAAATCTTACTATTGCTTTTTTTCCAAACTCTTCTGGCGTAGGCAATTTCTCTTGCTTTTAAATTAAGAAGTCTAATAGGATATAAAAAGTCATCAGATAATCTCTTCTACCCTGGTTGCTTTCATAAAGAAGGTGAAGTTCCCCTTGGAGAGACTGCAGAACATTACCATTTGTATGCAATGAACAAGTTTCAAATACGTTAAGATTGATGTGCAATTTCTCTTTGACACAGGAGAAACAATTAGGATCCACTGCAGTCGTATATCCCAGAGTCCCAATATTGCTTTTACACTTTAAGTGTTGTTAGATCATTATGTGAGATTCATAATTTTGTCCTGTTGTAGCTGCTCCTGCATTACCATCTAGTCTTAATTTATTATACCCTATTAAAAGTTTTTAGGTAATTTGTTCTTATTGATACTCCGACATTAAAATGTCGGCAGGCTGTGAAAATGAATAAATTTAATGTGCCAGCATAATTCTGCAAATCTGGGCTTTACAACTAATCCTACAGACTTACATTGTATTATAAATCATTGTTAATGCAGATTTATTTGAAGATATCATTTTACTACTAAGTTTAAATAATACATTTTTATGAGATTTCTCCTCCAGATTTTTATTTTTTTTACACTATATGGTTGCTGTATATTTACAAATTGCATATATTTACTGGCTAGTAATGGATTGATGAAACATCTGTAACTTAAAAAAACACAGTTGCCAAATAAAATAAGCATTGCAACATGGAAGCTTATAGTCATTAATTAGCATGTTTTCTATGATGAAAAACAAAAAATACTCCATTGTATAAATGTACATATTTAAATTTATAACCAGGACTATCCCTACAGAAATGTTCAGGGCAATTCAATCAATACAATGACATATAATATAATTTCATTAAAAAAATAGAGATGTTGTACAGTAAACTCTTTTAAAGTCTTTTTGAAATTTCATTAAATGATATACTGTGTTAATCAGCCTTATCATGTTATGCAGAATATGCTGTTAATCAACGTTATCATGTTTTATAGAATATACTGTTAATAAATGTTATCATTTTATGCAGAAAAGAGAAATAAGCAACTATCCTAGGTTATTCTATGCTGCTATAACAGATAGCAGGTAATTTATAATGTCCAGAAATGTATTGGCTCACAGTTTGAGGCTGCAAAATCAAGGGTACTTGCAATGGAATGGTACTAGTCAAGAAAACTAGCATCTAAAAAAAAAAAAAAAAAGAAAAGAAAAAAAAGAAAAAAGAAAAAGAAAAAGAAAAAGGAAAAAAAAGAATTGGAAGAAGAAGAAAGAAAAAACTATCATCTTATCATGGACATTTTGTAGATCATCACATGGCAGATTTTCAGAAAATGGAGAGAAGAAATAAAACTTGCACTTTTATGATGTCCATATTCCTACCTCTAAGGTAGGGTCCTCACTGTCTCAAAGTTCCATAATTAATGATTTTATACTTATAAGTATGTTCTTTTTAAAAATCAATCATTCCTTTTACTGCCCCCTGTTGAGGGATGGGATCACCCATCCATTTCAAAGCTTTTAACCTAGAAGCCTGGATTGTTTGTTCCTTGATTGGTTGGTTTGTTTTTCTAGTAACTGACCTGCCTGGACTTGCCAGTTCTTGGAAATAGAGATGTAGTCCTATTCTTCTGAATTGCCAATTTGAAGCCTGTCATGGAGTCAGCCTGTCTCCGTATATGTAGCAGAGGATGGCCTTGTCTGGAATCAATGGAAGAAGAAGCCCTTGATCTCATGAAGGCTTAATGCCTCAGTGTAGGTGGAAGGTGGGGAAGCAGGAGTGCATAGGTGTATAGGGGCACACCCTCATAGAAGCAGAAAGAGGGGGCCTAGGAGTTTTCTGAGGGGAGGGGACTGGGAAAGGCGATAACATTTGAAATGTAAAGAAAGAACATATCCAATAAAAATAATAAAAAATTCAAACACCTAAGAGTTACTTTCAAAGAGGTAACCCACATATTACATTCTGGTTAAAGATTTTTATGATTTGGTTGGAAATCTTACCTCAATCTGTAAAGAATACAGCAGAAAATGGTCACAAAAATGCATCTGTACAATGTCAGAATGAAGGAATTTGAAGGATTTTGCCATGAGTGATGTGTCCACCTGAAAATATCCCCCATTTGCAAATATTAAACTTAATGTATGGTTCTGTTACCAATGTTAGTGATAGCCATTTTCCCGGCAACCCCAATAAGCATGGCTTGGACACCTCTCATCCATAAGTTAATCATTTGTGAAGCAAACAATAAAAATAAATAAATTTCATGTAGCCACATTAGTAAGGAAAATAAAAAGTAAAAACATCCAGAGTCTACCACTAGTTCATCTTGAGACCTAACAAGAATAAAAGGTTTCAATAGTGCTATTCACATCATAGCTAAACACTCTGGCCATCATTGTCTCCAGTCTCTCCAGGACGATGCTCTGACAAGTTGTAAATCTTTCTTTGAGAGACAAATTCATCCTCTGTCTTAAAATAACCCCTGTGATTGTTTCTAGGGTATCAGACTTTCCTTCTCCCACCATAAGATTCCTAGGGGGTGGAATTATAATTTCTTTGGGGTAATTGTTTCAATAGTTCTAATAGCTAGAAGGAGGGAGAATAAAAGTGTCTATAACAATATCCTTATTTTTGTTTCCCAGATAGATTTCAGTAGCATCACATCAGCACTAACCTATTAGACTTTTAAACGTGTTTATGTGGTGTGTCTATGTGTGGAATTGCGTACATATGTGTATGTCTGCTCAGAATCTAGTATACGGAGTTGAATTCCTTGTAGCTGGAATTGCAAGATTGTTTTTTTCTCTGAATGTCTTGATATGAAGTCTGGGAACCAAACTCTGAGAACTACTGGAAGAGCAGCAACTGATGGTAAGTTTTGAGCCATCTCGCTAGCTATAAACATAACACACAGACACAGAGACACACAAAGATACACACACACATACAAAGACACACGTACACAAAGACACACACACTAAAATTGAAAGACTTAAGTATTTTTGTTTATTGAGGTTAAATGGTGTTTTCTTATATTTGATCAAATAGAATATATCATTAAATGTAAATTGCCCTATATATTTTTTACCCAGTGTAATGATATTCAAGCAACTGTTTCTTGTTCAAAAATATTAGTTGAAAAACAACATTCCTTTTCTTACACTGATATTATGGAATTCCAATTTGCCTAGTTTAGAAATGAGAACATCAGACATTTAATAGATGTATTTTTTGTTTTGCTTCATTTTGGTTTTCTTTGGTAATCAGCAAACTTTGGACAATTTTGGAAAATAAAAAAGGAATGTTCATTATGTAGGAATAATAGGAAATATAATTGGAAAGTGTTGGAAATGAAAAGGATTAGGGTCTACTAACTCTCATTACTACCTCTTCCCTAGCCTTTCTTCTTCCTGTCTTCTTTCAAAATTTAATTTGTATGTTTTACCTGTATTTTTGATAATATAATTCAGGGACATCATTCTTACCTTACTTTTTCCTCCCTCCAAACTCTCCCATACACCATCTATGCTTTCTTTCAAATCATGTCCTAGGTTTTTATCCACTAATTGTTATTATATTCATATATCCATACATATATGTGCATATATTCCTCATTAAGTATATATAATGCTACTTGTAAGTCAAAAATGAAAAAAAAGAAAGTAGCAATTGGTGTTCTGGTTTAGAAATTAGAAGAGAAAACAACTTTACATCTGTTCTAAACTTTTTCATTTCCAAAAGGAGTTTATCATCCAGTTTAACAAGATAACTTGAGTGAGAGGTGCAGGAGAACACAACATAGGGCTACAATTTATAAGAACTGATGTTCTTCAACTGCTAGTACCCATCATCTTCCTCATTTTTTGTAGGAATAAAATGTGTGCAATCAGGATAATTTAGTAGTTTGCAATGATAAAATATTGCCCTACCCATCCTTACTTGTGACAGTGGCTCATCTTCCCCAGGGCTATAGTTTACTACACTTGAAATTTGTGCTTCAAACCCTAGCTAAACTACTAATTATTGGTATCTGTCTTGGTAAACCCTCAGGAGAAAGGTTCTCAAGTGAAATCAATGACCAAATTATTGTGTATGTCTTGGCTGTGGAAATTATTGAATTTTAGCCAATATTTTCCAGTCCTTCATTTATAATGTGAGAAAAGAACACAATGAACTTCAGCTTGACTGTCCTGACTTGCCTATCTTAGCACATTCATAAGTGTATGTCAATATACATACACATTTGCTTTCTTCAAACTTTATTTAGACTTTTTCATGTGACCATTTTACTACTTATAGAAAGGAATCAGAAAATGGTATTGATTATTTAACTTAGTTTCTCATGTACAATATTTATGATCATGAATGTAGAAAGCAACATGAAGCTAAAATCATATTTTCAAAGACTGCAAACTCAGCTAAATTTGTATTGTTCATATGACAAATGTATTAGAGACTCAATGAGGAAAATTTTGAAAACAGAAAAAAGAAGAAGGAAATCCAGGAATACCAAAAGGAAAAAAAGCACTAAAAACCCAATTTTCATATAAATCATAGAGAATCCAATATAGATTTAACATAATTGATAATACCTATCAGTGTTAAGACAAACTGGTTCAGCAAATGATTTAGAAAACAAAAGCTTTTACAACTAGTGATGGGAAAAAATATAGAGGGCCACAGCCAGATATTATGCAGAGGGTTATTGAATCACTCTAAGTGACGGGTCTCCATCTAATCCCTTCCCATAGAGCTCTGGGAACCTGGTAAAGAGGAGGCAGAAAGAGTGTAAGGTCCAGATGGGGATAGAGGACAACAAGAAAACAAGACCCTCTAAATGAACATGAGCAAAGCTCATATGAATTCACAGAGAATGAGCCAGCATGCACAGCCTCTGCATGAATCTGTGCAACAGTGTCCTCTGTGCATATATTATGACTTCCAGTTTACTGTTTTCATGGTACTCCTGAGTGTACAAATAAGTGAGTTTGTGTTCCTTGTGCCTTCTCTTGCTTATTTTTCCTTCCATTTGTTGGTTTTGTCGAACTTCAATAGGATATTTTTTGTTTTATGTATTATATTTTACTTTGTTATATTTTTAATGAAGAAAGGAATGCATGAACACCTGAGCCTGAGCTGCTGAGGTAAAGATTAAAACAGGAACTATTATTTATACCTTCTGTGAGATGGAAAACCATGGGTTAACATTGGCTGTATCAACCACTTCTGAACAGGTTGAATTGTAAAGAGTAGTTAACCAAGATATAATGGACTGCACAGTGTTTGTTTGTTTGTCTTTTAATATTTTTTTAGCTGGTGTTCTATTATTTGGTTTTCCTGGTTTTTGGAGGATTTGTTGTTGTGCCGGGTTTTTGCTAGTTTTGGAAGAATAAAGTGGATTAGCAGGAAGGAGAGGATATAGAAGGACTCCTGTGAGAGGAAGAAAATAATCAAAATATATTGAAGTTAAAATTTGTCTTATAAATTTAAAAGAGAAAATATGAGTTATTGTGAAATAAGATTAGCAAATAAAATTTAAAACTTGTTAATATCTTATACCATTTTGTACCATATCTTTACTAAACAAAATTTGTTTTACTAAATATATTTTTTTAAGTCCAACAATTACTTAGTTTCTTTTCCTGGAAATATAGGATGTTTTTCAATGAAGAAATGACATGTAATTATATTGAAACATAAATCATCATTTGGGTTCTTTTCAACCCAAGTTTAAGATAATCTTTCATACTATCAAAAGTAATTGCAATTAATTTAAGACAGTGTCCTTAGTCTTTTGTCTATGGTTGTGTGGAACATAGGTAAAATGTGTAAAATGTGCTAAATTCTTAAGTATTTTATGGAAGTGCAAAGTTGTTCATCTAATACTGTAGTTCAAATTTTCATATCCAATGTGTTGAGAAAAATATGAGAGAAACAATCTTACAAATTCAGAGTAGGACATTAATAAAAGTCTTGCCACTTTTAATGTAATATCCAAGTAGCACAGTTTTGTCAAAGGCTACAATAGGATTATGCCTATGAATCTGTAGTTTAGTCAAATAAGAGCTCTATTGGTCAAAATAGTAAAACATTCTTTTTTATATTTGGAAATTAATAGAGGGTGATTATAAAGATTTTTACCACTGGGCGTGGTGGCACACACCTTTAAATCTAGCATTCAGGAGGCAGAGGCAGGCGGATTTCTGAGTTCAAGACCAGCCTAGTCTACAAAGTGAGTTCCAGGACAGCCAGGGCTACACAGAAAAACCCTGTCTTGAAAAACAAACAAACAAAAAGTTTCTTACCATAGAAATAAATGATAAGTATAAAATGTAATGTCTATGCTATGTCTTGATTGAATAATTCTGCTAGTTTCACAGACTTCAGGATACCATGTAGTGTGCAATAAATTTATACTTTTTAATTTGCTTGTTATGGTAAATAAAACTCAGCATGGTTCTATAGATCACCAAATATAGATTTTTGATGCCAAGCCTGATAACCTGAATTCAGTCCCCACGGCAAACAAGTTGATAAAAAGAAAAGACTTCCATATATATATATATATATGCAGGTGATTTCCACACACATGCAATAGCACTCATGTGCACATATGTACAAGAACACACATAAAGAAATAAATGTAAAAATATAGTTTTTAAAGTTTTTATTAACAACTTATAAACAATTAGTGATATATGCATCAAGATTGACTACCTCTGAATACTTATTTTAACAAGAACAATAAAAAAGAGCATCTGTAGCCTTCTTAAAAGTGTTTCAGATTGATTCTAACACTGTTTATTCATACCATGATAAATAATGTGAACTGGTTGATTTTTGTACCTCTCAAATTTATCTCTCCATAATTTTATCCCATTATATTTTTGCATACTTCTTGAAAAAAATCTAGGTTAGTCAATATAAGAAAAATGCTACAGAGTTTAGAACATTCCCTAAATAACTATTTTTAGGGAATATTTTTAGGGAAAAACTATTTTTTAACAAGTTCTGTAGATGTTTAACTCTGGATGCATTATAAAACATGTGTTTAAGAGTACCACTTTTATCATAAAAATGATCTGGTATACTATAATCCTCATGAAAAACACATAAATAAATAGGATTTTAAGTATAAGTCAGGGATATGACTCGAATCTCTAAATTAGGATTTGTGGCCTGTTGCATAAAATATTGCCTTTATAGTTATCATGAAATAAATATTTCTTTGTCTTAGCAGTATTATTTATTTAATCATTTATTTTCCTAAGCCAGTATTCCACAAGTGAAATATATACTTGGCTTTAGATTCAATTTTTGACTCTTGAAAGTATCTATAGATTGATGGGATTTTTAGTGTTTCAAACAACCTGAGTCATTTTACTTTCAATATAGTTCATCAAAGATTTATAGAGTCCCTACTATGTGCCAGATCATAACTCAGGGGTCAACAAAACTTTATGCTTTATTTATTAGCCACTATTCTTGTTTTAATAAAAAAAGAGACTTCTTCACCTGAGAAGAAAACTGGTTGGAATATTATGTTATTGAAAAACTACCAGTAGCACAATGAAATCCAAAGGTATAACCAAGATAAAAGATAAAAGAGTGAAAACAACAGATTTTAGCTTTATAAGGCCAAAACATATTGTGTCATAAGCAGTACACAAAATCCCCAGATATAATAGATTCATCACTCCAACAGAAGACTACCAGAAACAAGTTTAGAGTAGGGAATGTTTACTTTGCAAAACTTGTAGCCATTTATCTGTGTTGTTAAATTCCATGAAGTCATCATAATAACATTAACAGAGTATATGAATATATAGGGTTTAAAAGACACCTAGTTGGGACTAGAGGGATAGCTCAGTCAGTAATTTTAACCCCAGCTCCCATGAGGAAAAGAGGGGCTCATGATGGCACATGTTTGCAATTTCAAGTCTGAGAAGAAAGAGACAGTAGGATCCCTGGGATCCCATGGTTAGAAATGATAATGTAATTGTTGAACCTGAAATCCCAGGGAGAGATTCTTTCTCAAATAACAAGGATGACAACACCTAAGGTTATCTCCACACTACATCCATTAAATGCCACAGTAAAGTTAACTTTTACCTATGTAATATAGTGCCTTTTTTATTTTTTTGTATTAGTATTATAAACAGTAAGCTCAACCAGTAAGACTAATGAAAACTGCAATTATAAAATAGTGACTAAATAAATAATAACATAAGAAAAAATTGCAATGACTATAATTTAAAAATGTGTTATTTCTATAAATGAAAATCACAGTGATTATGAATATCACTAGGACAAATTCTAATGTAGATTTGTGAATACATTCATAGCATTAGTAATGCTTATTTTCTAGTAAAGTTTGCTAAAAATAAAGTTGTATCAATTACTCAATCTATGTTTACATTCCAGTAAACTTTGAATCCCAGGTAAAGGAAGCTGAATTCATTTCTTAAGGCTGTTGTAATAAAGTATTGTGAACATGGTATCTTTATGTGAGACATTTATATTTTCAACAGGCTAAAGGCCAAAACTTTCATACGAAAGTTGTCACAAAGGGATGAATTCTCTGAAGTCCCTTGAAGATCTCTTTTTGTTGTTGTTTGGTTATTTTTGTTTCTTTTATTTATTTTTTTTTTGTTTTTTGTTTTTTACAATTCAGTTGAGCTCATTTCTTATAATCTAAGATTTTTTTATTATTGGGTATTTATTTCATTTACATTTCCAATACTATCCCAAAAATCCCCCACACCCACTCCCCCACACACCCACTCCCACCTCTTGGCCCTGGCATTCCCCTGTACCGAGGCATATAAAGTCTGCACGACCAATGGGCCTCTCTTTCCACTGATGGCTCTGGGGGGGGGGGGGTGTTTACTGGTTAGTTCATATTGTTGTACCACCTATAGGGTTGCAGATCCCCCCAGCTCCCTGGGTACTTCCTCCAACTCCTCCATTGGGGGCCCTGTGATCCATCCAATAGCTGACTGTGAGCATCCACTTCTGTGTTTGGAGATCTCTTATTGCCTCTCACTATTCTCTTGGAGTCTTTTCTATATAACTATTTAAATCTCTGTTTCTACTTTAATGGATAACTCAATGTGTGTCCATCATTGTGTCTGATTTCAGTGCTTATAAGTACACTAGTTTAAGTCTGCAACTAGAAAGCCTCTTTTTGTATGACCTCATTTTAACTGACTGAATCTGTCGACAAAGACCCTACTTCTAAGTGGCAACATATTCTGAGATTGTAGGTAGATATGAATTCTGTGAGGGTGAGGTGCAGTGTATCACACTAAATCAAATCAGATGATTGCAATAGGTATCAGGAGACCATATTTTCTAGAACAGTTAAAAATCATTTGTTAACATGAAAAAAAATCAGTTGGTTCTGATTAATTAAATACATGTTTTCTTTTAACAGAAATATTTTACTCCCATTCTTGCTGGATTTCAGCCCAGATCAGTCTGCTTTGAACAGGATGAAGGTCATCAATGTTAGGGCACATGTCCTCTTCAATAATGGCTCTCTCCAGCAATATGTTGATTGTGGGTCTTTGATGGTCAGTTCTTCTAAATTGCCCCTCTCTTTATGACAATGGCTTTTTCAAGATATATGGCAAGAAGCTGACACCATTGCATACACTAGCAAGATTTTGCTGAAAGGAACCTGATATAGCTGTCTCTTGTGAGACTATGCCAGGGCCTAGCAAACACAGAAGTGGATGCTCACAGTCAGCTATTGGATGGATCACAGGACCCCAAATGGAGGAGCTAGAGAAAGTACCCAAGGAGCTAAAGGGATCTGCAACCCTATAGGAGGAACAACAATATGAACTAACCAGTACCCCTGGAGCTCATGTCTCTAGCTGCATATGTATCAGAAGATGGCCTAGTCGGCCATCACTGGAAAGAGAGGCCCATTGGTCATGCAAACTTTATATGCCTCAGTACAGGGGAACGCCAGGGCCAAGAAGTGGGAGTTGGTGGGTAGGGGAGTGGGGGGGGAGGGTATGGGGACTTTTGGGATAGCATTGGAAATATAAGTGAGGAAAATACCTAATAATTTTTTTAAAAAAAAGAATGTTCTTATGTATAAATTGGATGTTATAGGAAATAATATAATTTTGAATATTTTAAAATAAATACCCTATCATTTTCAAGTTCTTTAGTCTTTAAATCAATAAGTTTACTCTATCTTCTACTATATTTAAAATAGAAACTAGTACTCTCTAAAAATAAAACTTCAAATCATTTATTGAGAAATATTTTTTCTTTTTATTCCATTCTTCTATGAAAATATGACAAAAGTGTTGGTAGTAGGAATATAAAAGTAGCTTCATGAGGTATTGTCTTTTCAAATAAGTCATTACAATCTATTATAAGACATAAAATATTTTATTAATTCTAAATAGAAAAGATTTTAATCCTAAATGTATTAGAAATTCACACGCTTTATTATTTCATTGCATTTTAGATAAAATTTCACTTTGCATATCTAAATGGCAACAGAATCACTATGTAAATCTAGCTGGCTTCACAATCACAATTCTTCTGCCTTAGCCTCCTGAATGCTGGTGTTTTGGGAATGATCAACTATGACCAAGTAAACTTGAATGTTTGTCTAAGAGAGAAAATTAAAGCTTAAGTACAAAATATATCTAAATACTCCCACAAACACATAGGTTCATGAAAACCTAAATAAGAATTTTACAAATAATTGTGCTGGGAAAATGTTTCATTGGAAAAATAAGAATAAAGAGTAATGAATATCTTTTTTTTAAATGAATATCTTTATGGATGATAATACTGTTTGTGTCTACTGGCGATAATACTTTTATATAGATGAGAGTGGAAATGAGAAAGCAATAAATATGATCAAGGGAACATTCTAAAATTTTAATTAACAAATTCAATTTCATCAGCACATGTACATTATGTATAGAATCTATAATGATCCTGAAACCTGGTGCAATTAAGATCTGGTAAATTGCTTTTTAAGTTCTCACAGTGTGGCAGTTTATGTTCTGTCTTGTTTGTGTAGTGAAAAGACTGGCCAACATGAAAAACTCTGCAAACTTTGGGCTGTCATCTGATTTTCCTTCTGCAAGGGCTAGGCTGCTTTTACATATTTCAGCAAGAACAGAAAGCCACCACTGAGTGAAATTCTTTTGATATCTATAGTAATAAGGTAGAAGCCTGGAAGTATTATCCAGGTTGTCATAAGCATAATATTTCTTTACATTATATAGAACTAAAAGACAGCATTAATGGCTAAATGCCATACTTAGCAATACTTTCCCATTGTTTAGGACTAGAAATGTGCCTGAAATGTACATTTTTTTCCAAAACAGTTTCTGTAATATATGAAATCTGATAAGTAACCTATCAGTTTTATGGCATACATTCAAATGTGAACATGAATATTTAAAGATACAGGTAAATAGTTAGAATAGATATTTTATCAATAGCAAGCAGGAGAACTTGGTTCCTTGCAAGACACACAGAGTAATACATGGTTGCTTTGTCAACCTTATCAATCCTTACTATTGTTGTTCCCTGATATTTCAAATTTGGCATTCCAAGTATGAATATGATCTATGCAAACCTTCCTATGGCCATATGTTTTTCACAATCATATAAAGAAATTGAGAAGTGAGGTACTGCCTCTGTAGTAACTTAGTGAGTTCAACATCCTTGCTTCTCCTTCTAGGCTACATCCAGTTGCTGTTTTATTTGCATGAACTATTAAAAACAGTACTCTTCCATATTTATTACACAAGTCAGAAGTCAAAGTCCACATAACTCTATTGCTTTCAACCTTCATATCTAATCTATAAGCAATAAATGCATTTTATTTTTTCTTTTATTAGATATTTTCTTCATTTACATTTCAAATGCTATCCCCCAAACCCCCTACAACCCCCTGCCCTGCTCCAAGAAATGCATTTTAACATCTATCTCCAAAATTTAATTTAAATTAACCTTCATTCCCTTTGCATTACTGCCATTTTAGGTCTGGTTCACCTCTGTTCTGGGGGTGGATCAGGCTATCAGGCTTTCCTCATGCTGTTGTTGCTACTATTATCTTCAAATTGAATCCTACCAATAGCCATATCAGTAATCTAGAAATAATACATAGTAGTGTCTTAAGAGCCAGTGGTCACTGAGGTGAGAATATGGCTAGGTTTCAATGAGGGTAAAGTAGAATTGATAACTGGCAAAGAAAGCACTATTACAGTACAATTATAATTTACTATATAAAAATATAACACCTGGTATCTGAATACCCTCCTAAATTATATCTAGAGATGACAAGTTAATGACCTCCATCCTAGGGCAGAAGAGACATCAATGTGGAATAAGTGAAAGGGACTGCTTGCTCTATTAGATCACTCTTGAAAACATGTTGTCTCTTTCCTTCTTTTCATTTTGAAGTGTGCTACATGAAAACAAAAAGAGCATATTTATTTGCTTTCTGACACTCAAGATTGATTTAGGTAAGGCATGTTTGAAAGAGAACAACCAAGGTGACACACTAAAAGCACCATTAGTGCACAGGCAGAATCAGGCTATTACGCTTTTAGTTTAAATTAATGCACAAAGTATAAGGGATATGTTAGAATTGACATAAATCTATGAAAGCATATACAATAACAATTATCAGATTATGGTAGTGGAGTTGGGTGTGTTTGTTTTTTTTTAAATTTACTGTATTGCTGTGTGTGTGTGTGTGTGTGTGTGTGTGTTTTCACTGGAGAAAAATTAATGGTAACAACAACTTTAAATTGTGGAGTTACATCAATGTTTTAAGTCTAGCTCCAGTCCTAAGACAACTTGGAGAATGTATCATAGTAGTTTATTAATAGATAAGAATATATTCCATTACTTTCTACTTGTACTAGTAAACATTTCAAAAGAGCCATGACAGTTAACAGACATTCAGAGTGCAAAGGTCATTTGACAACACAAAAGGAAAAATGTAAACATTGTATTATGTATCTCTAAACCATTTGTATTTTTCAAGGATATCTCAAATTATGTTCCTAAGTGTCAGTAGAGATGTGGGTGAAGATTCTTACATGTAAATAGTATTTACTCAAACTGCTAGCCTGAGTAATTCCTTATACACAAAAGAAACTGCTTGATTTGGATGTCTGTGCCCATTCTCTTTGTCCTATAACTATTTGACTAAGACTGTAAGATGTAAGTAGGCTTCCTTTTCATTTTGTTTTTAAGATGTATTTATTTTACTTATATGAGTATACTGTAGCTGCCTTCAGACACACCAGAAGAGAGCATCAGATCCCATTACAGATGGTTGTAAGCCACCAAGTGGTTGCTGTGAATTGAACTCAAGACCTATGGAAGAGCAGTCAGTGCTCTTAACTGCTGAGTCATTTCTCCAGCCCAGCCATCTCTCCAGCCCCCATTTCACTTTTCATATCAACAATTTTAATATTGAACTTCTTTAAACTAGATGTGTGTTTGATCCATTTTTGAGTTTTCACAGCGATTTGTCCCCTATAGTATTAGAAGTACCATCATATCAGAAGGTTGTACAAATAAGACCATGACCCCCATGGACTGTTTGTCTTGCATCCTGAGATAATAATTATGCTATAGACTAATGAGTACGAGATTGTCCCTGTCATCTTAGTTGTTTCATCTGCTTTATGAATATATCAGTGATTTTAGTTCCCGATTTTTGTGTTGTTACTCTTTTTAAAGTTATTCTTTTTAGTCCAGAAAACTTAGAGCATGCTTCTTACTACCTGGTAATTAAATGCCAAAATTGCCAGCATTTTGTATCTAAAGAGAAATACCATTATTGTCATTATGTGTTTTTGTGGTTTGTATGTGGGATAATTTTGAAGTTTCTTTATGGTGATGTTTTGATACATTTTCAACTTTTGTGTATGTGTGAAACAGACTTTCATTATGCAGACCAGAGTGTCCTCACATTTACTCTGATCTTACCTTCTCTGCTTCCTAATTATTGAGATTATGGACATGCGCCATATACTGGCTATATAAACTCACTTCTATGAATCAGTGTTTTATTTCTTAGTGTATTCTATGTGGTGAAGAGGAAATGAATCTGTCTACTCCAATAATTATGCTCTGTAAAACTATCATTGTACTTTGTCAGTACATGCTAGAATAAATAATAAAGTGAACTCTATTCTTTCTTTCTCACTTAATATTTCCCTGTTCCTTCACTTGAATAGATGGGAGAAATAATTAAATAATAAAATATCATTAAAAATGTTCCATGACAGAAATGTTGAAAGTTGTTCAGAGATTAAGAGTCCTTGAAGTGGTACTACAGAATGAGCAAAGGGTTTGGGTAAATTTAACATGAGAAATATTATATATGTTAGCTATCTTCAAACATTTGCCAGATTTTTAAAGAGCTAAGAACAAAATTTAATTCTAAATATCTCAAGAGGTACACAAATCTAGATTCTCTGAGTTGTAGCTACAGAGGACTCAATCAAGGGTTGTCTAACGGATGCTTTTCTAGAAGAGATTCGTGACTGTGATAATTGTAATTTGTATCATTTAAGGACTCTGAATATAATCAAGATTCTGGAAAGTAAGGACCTGGAGATATTAAAGTAGATTTATGATTATGTTGCTGACTGGAAGGAGTAAACTTCAAGGCCCTATAGAATTATCAAAGTCTTTATTCAGGACTCTTCTATAAATGTGAGGCAACATAACCCTAAAGTGAAAGAAACAAGCTAATAATATGAATGAATAATAACATTTGAAAGGAGTAAGACAAGGAGATGGGATCTTGTGTTTTTTGGGGTTATCTCACAGTTGATCCTACTAGCTATAAAACAATGGAGAGTTCTGTACATCTTTAATACATCAGAGTTGGAGAGGGTACAATAATACAAGTTACATGAAAGTGGAAAAGGATCTGCTAGGAATGGAATGGCACAAGAATGGGGGACAAAAGTTCGGAGAGAGGAATAGGAAAATATAGTCCCCCAAAAGCTAAGGATGTATGAAAGTGTCATTGTGGATCCCATTACTTTGAAGACATGCAAATGAACAAATAAATGACTTGAGTAAACAAAAGAAATGATTTCAGTACAAATCTAAACTAGCAAATATTTAAGCAGCAATGTGTTCTAAACCATTTGCTGGTTCCTCTTGTCATAGATACCTTAGGACATATGAATAAATTTATTTTAATGACAGAAAGTATCACTTAGCTAGCTTGGGACTATGTATGGAAGCATAACTCTAAAACGATTAGGTAAAATGTATATCAAATATTTTAAATTTGGCTATTTAGAAAATGACATCAATGCCTACTAAATGCCTATAAACACTTAATATCCTCTCATATTCAGTATCAGACTCTCATTCATTTGATACACATAACCTATGGTGTGATGTTTCACTAGGTGTGGAAGTTATCAAGGATACATAGAATTGCAAAAATCAAATGGGATGAATTGTTTATCCACTGACAAAACAAGAAGAAAAGGACTAAGTAAATCTCACAATAACTGGCCACCTGAGTTTTGTATGGGACTCTGACATTGCATATCTAAGTGGTCTATTAACAATGTTTCTATGTACCTTGTGTTGTTTGATAATACTCCTAAATGATATATATTACATGCCAATAAATTTCCCTCTTAGAACAATAAAAATATAACCACACATTTTCAAATATCCCTCAAGAAAAAAATCATTCCTGGAAGAAAAGAATGATCATAGTCAAAACATTCAGAGAATATGTCAATTAAGGAAGCTAGAATGTGCTATAAGTTTGTATGTTACGGTTAACTTTAAATGAAAATGTGACTAGTTACTATTACAATAATTGCTAGAGACCAATAAATGGAAAACTTTTAGTTGGCAGCTTGAACTCATGTGTGGATTTTTGGATAGAAATCCTAGCCATATTCTTATCAGGTGAATGCCCGTGAGCGATGACTACACTTTGGATTTCCTAGTTTTATCAGGAAAGTGAGACCAGGATTTCACTCAGAAAATTTCAGAAAGAAATCCCCCAAATCTCTCTTTCTGCTTTTTAGTTTTCAAAAGTACTTGTAGATTTATTTTTCATGTATATCAATGTTTCCCTTCATGTATGTATGTGCACCATGTGCATGCCTGGTGTCCATGGAGATCAGAAGACGAAGTTGGATTCCCTAAAACTGGAGTTATGAATGATTGTGAGCCACCATATAAATGCTGTGAATAATATCTGGGTCCTCTGCCAGAGCCAACAAATGCTCTTAACTGCTGAGTCATCTCTTAAGCCCTTCCTAATGTCTTTTTGAAAGCAGCACATGATTCCTTAAGAGAAAAGAAAATCTTAGATATGTGCCTAGTACGTAAAAAATAATGAAGAAAGAAAGGCATTGGTAGTTTGCTTTTGTTTTTGTTGTTGGTCTTATTTTTATTCTTTACATTTATGTATTGGTGTGTGTGTGTGTGTGTGTGTGTGTGTGTGTGTGTGATGGACAATTGGCAGGAATCAGTTTTCCTTTGCCATATTGGTAGTGGGGATCATCAGGTTATCAAGATTTGTTGTAAGCACACTTACCTCTCATGAGCTCTGTTTTCTTTTTTATAATTGTATACATAGTGAATGTTTCAGGCTTTGAAACAATAGTTCTTTGTCACATATACTTCATGTTCTGATTGGAGTGTGAACTCAGTAGTGGACAGTACTTAAAATTAACAAGTAGTTATGTTTTTAATAAAATCAAATTTACAAAATAAGAGCTGAAAGTAAATCATTATCAGTAATTTGCTGTCCCAAAGCTAACACATACCAGTGGTGACCTTGATAATTGTTTTTCAAAGATGTTATGTTTATGTATGTCCTCTTAATTAAGTAAGAAGCAAACAAAACATGAATTATATTGACATTAAAGAGTAAAGCTAATGTGAACCTTGACAGTTGTATACAGAGAAGACTGAGAGCATTCACTTAAAAGTTTGAAAATAAAATTTGGGGATATGATAAGATGGGATAGCATACAGATGTATGAAGTTCAGTGGCTTTCTATTATATTTTACATAACGAATTTACAAGCATAAATGAAGAAAATTTCATTGACAATAATGCTAAAGTATGGATTATAGAGTTAAATACCTAAGGATAATATTATAGGCTTCATGGGGACAATACCAGAAGAAAATACACACACACACACACACACACACACACACACACACACACACACACAAGACAAAAGGTCAGGAAGTATAGGCCCACGTCCCTTTAGCACTGGAATTTGACACTTGTTCCATTAGAATTGAAATACTTGCCAAATTGACACTTGAATTTAGTGCAATTTCAATCAAATAGCTTTTGATGGTTTTAAAAGCAATTTAATATAAATATTCTTAAGAAGTAGTATGATTTTAAGTTTACAAAAAATAAAATAATATGTCAAAATGCAATACAGTATGTACTTCATTTTTTATAATATTTGGTTGCTTTGGCTTAAGAAATGGCATCTTACAACTGGATATTTACCTATGCCCTATACTATATACTTACAGGTCACTTAGCCAACAGATAAGTATAAACTAATAAAAATAATAATTTGTATTTAGGTCATTAAGCTTGTGATAGATGTGTTTTACAAAGAGATGAAAATTAAAACATAAAAATGACACAGTGACTCAAATGTTTGTTAGTGTTTATATATACAAAATGCAACTACAAACAAAGTTAAAATAGCAGATATAGAGTATTTAGAAAATACATGACTACATTTTGAAAAATAACAACCTAGGGATAAAATAATAACAATGGGATTTCACCAAGGAAGAGTGACTAATAGATTATAAGCAGATTAAACACCATTCGTCATTAGTAGTAAATATACATATTTATTTAATACGCAAACTATGACTATGCTTGATTTGGTTTGTCACTTATGGAAACATTTCCCACTCAGTAACACATTATATTTCACCCTTGATTGATATGTATTCTGTAACTAGTTGCAGAGAACTAGGGAGGTCTGACAGACACATTGAACATTGACAGGTCAAACCCCTGTATCTACAAAATTAAAATCAAAGAAGTGACAGAATGCAGATTCACTACATTTTATAAGTACACAGATGTTCATACTCATGAAGGACTGTGGGTTTTTAAAGAGTCACCTTGCTTCAGTCTTGGAAAGCTAGGTTTGTGATCCAGCTTTAGCAAAGGGAAGATTATTCATGAACTGAAAATTGTAGGGAAGGAGCAGAGGAAGGTTTTCCCAAACAAAGTTATTACTCTTTCTATCCATATATAGGACCTGTGGTGTGTTAAATGGTGGCAACAGCTCCATGGTAAGAGTACACACTTGTGAAAGAGTCATGATTTAGGGGACTATCATAATGAAGCAAAGAACAGTTAGTACTTGGCACAGTCAGCAATATTTGTACTACCTGGCTTTGAGTAGTATTGTGTCTTTCCTTATTGCTATATCAATCACTGCAATTCAGCTCTGTCATATCAGCATTAGTTCTCAACCTGTGGATCACAACTCCTTTGGAGTCAACTGATCTTTCACAGGGGTCAGGTAAGACCCGTGAATACCAGATATTTACAGTAAAATTTAGAGCAGTATCAAAATTATAGTTATGAAGTAGCAACAAAAATAATTTTACAGTTCCTTCCTACCATGAGGAAGTGTATTAAAGAGTCCCAGCATGAGGAACACTGTGAATCACTGCTAAGCAATTTGCCTCTTCCTTCCCTGTTTATCAAGTTTGTCTCAGCTCCAGTATCTCAACTTCACTGCTTTGCAGTTATCCAACTATATTTCCAACACTGAAAAATCCTATAGTACATCATTGAAATTTGTTTACATTTGATGACAAACAGATTTGAATAGCACTTTTATGAATTCAATTTATGTCACCTCATTTCCCCCAGGAATTTATGTTTGAGACTAGAAGTAAGACAGAACAGCTGGTTCTGGAATTACTGTAAACATTATTTTGCAGGTTAAAAATTTTAAACTAGAACTGGGAAAATGGATCTGTTGATAAGGTACTTGCTAAAAAAACACTAGGACCTGAATCTCATTCCCAGATTCCATATAAATAACAGTCCTGTGACCCCAAACTGTAGTTACATTGCAGGAGAGACAGATCGAGATGTCTGGAGCTTGGTGGATAGCTACTATAGCTGAATGAATGTGCTCCACATTCAGTAAGATATCCTAGATCTAAATAAATAAATGAATAAGTAAATAAAGACAAGAGCAACTGAGTATGATACCAAACATCAGGATCATGTACATATACACATACTAACACATCCACAGATACAACTTACACACTTACACACACAACACACACAAACACAAAGTTTTATATTGTCTCTTAAAAATGGCCACTTGTCTTTGTTTTTTAGAATCTTTGCACTAGAGTGAATCTTAATTCTTTGGCAGCATATGCCATTAAATTTCCCCATGAGCTTCACATTGGTATTTTCACAGCAGAAACTAACTTGGATACAGTTACTACCCTTCAGAGAACTGTGTTCTGGAATAATTTTAACAGACATATGTAGCCCTTTAAAAATGTGTAAATCTTTTCACAAAGAAAGTTTGTCTCTTTTCATTTTTTATTCCCACTGCTAGATCACTTCTGACTCAGACTTCCTGAGGGAGAGCTGATGGGGGTAGAAGTGAATGGCTTTAAGAAATAAAGTACCAAAAGATGCCATTTCATCCTGTAATACAATCACACAAAATGACCCCAAATGATATCCGTACTCTTGTCTCCTCCATTTTCCCACTGCTATAGTTCTGGTCAATTATAAAAATTGACATTTGCAGTTTGTGATTCTATAAAAGAGATGCCAAATTGGAAACGATTTATTTTTGAAACTGAGAGAATATAAACATATATATCCCCTGCCTCCAAAGTGTGAAGGTTGAAAAGCAAGGGGGCCATCTTCAAAGTGTCTAAAATATTGATTTTAGACATAGTTCTTCAAAAAAAGCATCAGATTAATTTTTTCCTCAATAGTCCCTTATCCTTTAGGTCTGCTCATATTGAACCTTGAAGTTTCTGGTTTTAAGGAAAGTTTTATTTTAGAAGAGAAATTTCATGATAGTATTGAATTCTCTACAGATACACAGACGTTAGAGAGCAAACAAGAATCAGTATGAGAAAGCATACCCCTTGGTATGTTCCCTATAATGCAGTTACTGTGTGCTTTCTTTCACTTTATGCAGCTCCCTGCTCTCATCCTTCCCTCAGATGTTGCCCCCACTGAGCATTTATAAACAGTCTGTTTCCAGTTGTTCTACTGACTTCAGAAGTGAAAATTCTACATAGCCATGCCAGTACTGATTTTTTTATACTCATTTAATGAATCCTCTAAGTATACTGACTTGAAGAAGGGACCATAATCTCTAAAATGAATATGTCTCACGCTATAGATATGTAACTATCTTCCATCATTGCAAACAAAAATTTATAAAAGTTTGAACAAATGAAATAGAAAACAATACAACCAAAAGTATTGTTTTTTCTCATAATGACATTTCTTGCATTTAAGTAAACAAATTTAAATGCATTAGAGATAGTACCTTGGCTGATTATGATTTTCTGCATCACACACACACACACACACACACACACACACGGTAGTTAAATTTCCTAAAAGAGTTAAGAAAAAGAATTAATGAACTTGGGAATAAACATCTAGAAAATAGAAACAAAAAACATTTTGTATGTGTGGCATGATAATACAGGTAAAACAGAATTCATGTGGTAGGTCAAGGATTTTTTTTTTTTGATACATTATCTCACTATGTAGCTCAGGCTGGTTTACACTAGTAGTGCAGTTATTCAGCCTCATCCTGACTACTAGGGCTATAGGAATCCACTTGTGCTATCACCCATCGAGCTAGATTCTAAATTTTAATTTAAATATATCAAGGATGAATTTTCTTTTTCTCGTTATTTCGTTTATTTTATCTATTGGTAATTTAAATAATTGCTCTGGTTTTCATCTCAATCTGTTTACCTAAACATAATAGATTTTAGTGCAAAAAAATTGTGTTGTTTCAAATAGTTTTTACATGTGAAATCTGAATTATCAGTGATATACATACTTAGGAAATTCCTTAGATTAAAGTCCTGGCTAAATCACTGATTGGGAAAAATGTTACATGTTGTACATTGAACAGTTTTGCCACTCAAAAGTAAAATTTCCATTAATAATTTCTGCTAATTTAATTTATCACAACATATTTTCTTGACCAATATAGTCTCATTACACATTTTTATATCTCTAAGATAAAACCCTCCTGCACTTCAGAGTGTCAAGATGAAAGGTGCATTCTCCTGTATAAAATATGAAATTAAGTGTGTGATACAACATTACTAATAATTTGCTGTTTCTTCAGTGGTATGCATTTTGAGGCATATCTTTGTGATTTATATTTTTTAATATTGTCTGTTGTTTGAGGCTATGTTGTGTGTCTTGTCTCTTTCTCTCTGTCTCTCTCAGGTATGTGTGAATGTATATGGATTTATAGTATTAGAACAGAGGACAGTACTAACCAAATATGATAGTTTGAAAAACACAATTATAATTTTGAAGATTTTCCTACAGGTATTATTCATTTTAAAGGATATATCAAAATAAAGGCTTTCCTTTAAAAAAGCTAAACTTTAACCACAATTTATACCCAGGAAAATTAAACTTTGTCAGTTTATTTTCTTAAAAGAACCTCATACAAATGGGTTCTGATTAAACTACACTTATATTCAGTGAAAGACCAGGTCACGGAAAACATCTTGGATAATTTGACAGATTCCATGCTACAAATGAAAAGTAAAGATCTTGGAGATGGTGCTATTAAAAGAAACAGTCTCTTCAGAACTAGACTAACTTAGATTTTAACTCTAGCTTCATCTTTTGGGTATATTGTTCAAAGACTCTATTGTTTGTCTGTTCTGCCAAAAGATTGTCTTATCCAGAATCCTTGTGAAGATTCAAAGAGATAAAAATATTTAGACAAGAATAGATTTAGAGAACTGTTAATACTCTTGCTTGTCTAAATTAGACATTGAAGATTGAAGCTACCTATTTTAAATATAGATATAGCTATGTTCTGTCAAATATTATAATCTTACAACACAATTAATGTGAAATAATTATTTAATTTTCCTTCACCTGTTGGCTTATTAAAGACACTTTAAAGTAATTGTCTTTAATATGCCAAATGTATAATTAGATGTTTATTATGTTGTAAATTCTGTTCATATAATGTATAAATTTGAATGATTTATCTGATTTTATATAGTTATGTATTATTCCTAAAGCTATGATTTTTTTCATGTAAAGTCTTATAAAAACCTTCATAATCTATTTATATCAGGCTCTTTCCTGGACGTTTAATAACAATATAGATAACACTGTAAAAATTAAGTACAGTTTGAGAATATCAGAAGTTTTGAAGTATATAGTTAAAGGTGCATGGGAAAATACCTATCAAATAGTTGTGTGTTAAAGAGAAGCTTCCATTATAAGGCAATCATTGCATTTGCTTGTACATTAAGAGTGTGAAATAAATTTGCAGGAGTAAAATGAAAATACTAAAGGGAGCAAGAGAAACAGTCTGTAATGGAGAAAGTTTTGCCAGGGGCTAAAACAAAGAGAACAAAAGTGGGATGCTTATTCACTGCCAGTGAGACCGCAAACAGTTACATCTCTATGTAAATCAGTGTGTAGGTCCTCTACAAACCTGAAAATAGACAAACCATATGATTCAGCTATGCTGCCCATATCCAAAGGGGTTCCATTTCTCCAATAAAGTCAGTCCAAGATAACAACTGTTACCTTATTAGTTAGCTGTATTCCTTGTTCGTGTCTCTGCTGAACACATAAATTGTATACCTGTTATTGAATAAATCTACATATCATGGACATGTAGGGAATAGTGTCATAGGATATAGGGAATAGTATGGTTGTGGAGTTAATTTGCAGCACAATGCTCACTTTCAAAAATGAGTAAAGCAATTGAGACTGATACTCTTGTTTACAATTGCTATCATTTGTAGAAGACAAGAAAGATTCTTTTAAGAGGTTTGTGCTTTATTATCAGAGTATATATATATATGTATATATATATATATACGCATATACACACATACATATGTATATATACATACATACATATGTACATATATATACATACATATATATGTACATATATATACATACATATATATATTAAATCTTCAAAATCAGTTTAATATCTCATGAAAAGGCAATTTTAAGACTTTTTCTGAGAAATGGGAGAGAAACAGTTAAGTGACATAAGTACAAATCATTCCACTTATAGGAACATGTGGGATAGAACCCCTAAGTTTGAACCAGCTTTATATTTGGAAAAGGACCCTGAGAAACGATGTGTCATTATTGTTGTGAGGGGAAAAAATGAGTCCTCTAGACTATTTCAAAGAGACACATTATCAGACACCTCGCTATGATTCACTGTTAATCTCATTTTTGAAACAGTGCTTGAAATATCTTAGAGTGGAGCTCTATTGAACTAGTAAAGTGTAAGAAAGATTTACTTAGAAATGTCTTTACATAGTAAAGTCATTCAACAGGATTGTGAGGTGGTGTCAGCCGATTAATTTTATGGATTAATGTAAGGGTTGTACTTATGGTCAAAGACACTTTAAATTCACTAGCATCCAAAAGTAACATTTAACTGAATATTTAAAAGATAGAAAATCACACAAGATCTACAAAAGCATACTTATTTGACATGATAGGACTAAGCATATATTCATATTAGTGAATATGAGTTTATTTGGTTATTTCACTTCCTTACCTGCATCATGGCTTTTCTCAGGACCAAATGTGTCTGTATTTGCCAAATATTATGCCAAATATGCTAAAGTTATATTTTATATAATCTATGCTAGCTCATACATGAGGGACTACAGCATAGAAAATAATTTGATTCAAGTTGTAAAAGGAAACTGTCCACACATTTCCCTTAAAAGTACCAAGTTTCTAGTTTTCAAAGCTTGTATATCTCCTGTAAGCACATCAGACCTCATGTTATTTATGCTACAAAGTACACTTCTACTTCAGTGGTTCCCTGAAATTGTAAATTAAACTCTTCCCAGGAAAAAATGTAGAAATAAATTTACTTCATTTTTTATGAAAGTTTACTTTATCACTTATTTATCATATAATCAACAATCACAATTACTTCCAACGTTGTGAAAAGAGCCAGATAGTAAATATTTTAATTTTTATATGAGAATGTATAGAAGTCAGAGAATGGCCTCTAATATCTTATTCAAAAGTGACATGTTCTCCATTGAAATGACGTGACTTGTTAGCCTGGAACTCATCAATTAGGCTCTTCAAAATATCTTTGTAATCCTCACACTGTGATTATAAGCATGTGGCATCATATCCAACATTTTGTTGTTGTTTGAATTACACCCAACATTTTTAATTAAATTATGTGGAACAAATTCAGGTCCTGCTTGCAGGCAATACCTCTATTGACTGAGCATCTATCTACCATCCAACCCCCCCCCCACACACACACACACACACACTCACACACACACATGTATCAAATACTTTAGAAACTGTGGCGTGCACCATTATAGATACTCAGCTCTTCTGTTAGAGTAAAGAAGCAGTCGTAGAAAACACATAACAGGAGATGTGAAGCTGTAAATAAGTACAATTTGATTAAAATACATGGGGTTCTCTTAGCTTTGTGGGCTATAGTTTGTAGATGTCTGATTTAGAACTATGAAATATTCTGTGAGGATTCTACTGTTTGGGGAACCATCTAAAGAGAAAATATAACACTAAATAGATGTGAAATATATTTCTATTCTCTTACCCTCTTCCATTCTCTCTCGTTTGTTGTCTCACTAAAAGACAAAACAGAAGTGTGATTAATTTTAAACTCCAATAATTGTCCTTCCTACCCCCTTTCTGGCCAAGATCCTTTTTTTTCTGTCCTCCTTGTGTTTCTTTTCCCTGGAACATCTCTCTCTCTCTCTCTCTCTCTCTCTCTCTCTCTCTCTCTCTCTCTCTCTCTGTCTGTCTCACACACACACACACACACACACACACACACACACACACACACACCACACACAAAGAAATCTTTCATAGGGCTAGTGATTAACTTGGGTTTGAAAAATAATCAAGTTACAGTAGCTAGCAAAAAGAGTGTGCCAAAATGAGATTTTGTGACAGTTTTTGGAAACCAATGTGGTTAACAAAATGTAATGTCCATTATATTTCCCTATATAAATTTCATTTATAAATGACACGAATGATAAATATTTAAAAGAAAATGCCTTATAAAATTTAAATGAGAACTTCCATGTAACCCACGATCTATTTTCCTATTCTGTTTTCTCATCTTTATGAAAAGTGATATCTTATTATTTAAAAATGCCTCATGGTTAAAAATTATTAAGTTTAGTCGGGCATGGCAGCGCATGCCTTTAATCCCAGCACTCAGGAGGCAGAGCCAGGCGGATTTTGGAGTTCGAGGCCAGCCTGGTCTACAAGGTGAGTTCCAGGACAACCAGGGCTATACAGAGAAAACAAACAAACAAAAATTATTAAGTTTAGAATGAACAAAGTCTATGAAGAATCTATCCAAATGCAGCTCAAATGAGTTTTGTCTCATTTCTTAAATCATACATATTCTAAGATTAACAATCAGGCACATACTTGGCAATTTCCCATGTTAAGGCAGAAACTACTGGAAATCTTTTATACTTTCACTTTCATCATTTATATTATTCTTTATATTACTAATAGCATATGTACTTGTTTATATGAATTTCTTAATTATTGAATTTATTATATTCTTTTCTATTTCAGGAAATATTTGTTTGCATTAAAGGGAACTTGATTTTTTTAATTAGCTGCTTTGTATTTAGTAGAGAAATAGTTTCACGATGTCATCCTTTGATAAACGTGCATTACACCTCGATTACATGAACATTACACTTTAAATGTAGCAAAGCTTTACCAGACATATGAAAGATAAAAGATGAAGTATTAAATGTGTTAGTTAACTTTGTGCTGAGACAAAATGCCTGACACAGTCAACATAAGGAAGGAAAGGTTTCGTGTGGCTCAGAGTCTGAGAATATGTTCTATCATTGAGGGGACATCATAGAAGCACAATCTTGAGGCCAACAATATCATTATTATTGTTGTTGTTGCTGTGACTGCTGTTGTTGTTTTGAGACAGGGTTTCTTCCCCCTCCCTTTATTGAATATTTTATCTAATTATACCTCAAATGTTATGCCCCTTCCCGACCTCCCCCCCCCCCGCAATCCCCCATCCCATCTCCCCTCTGCCTGCCTCCATGAGGGCGCTCCCATACCCACCCACTTATTCCCACTTCCCGGCATTCCTCTATACTGGAGCATCAAGCCACCACAGGACCAAGGGCCTCTCTTCCCACTGATGCCCTACAAGGCCATCCTCTGCTACATATGCACTACATGTGCACTCCTTGGCCAGTGGCCCAATCCCTGGGAGCTCTGGGCTATCTGGCCATCTGACACTGCTGCTTTTCCATGGGGCTGAGGCTCCCCCATTCCTTTCTCCAAATCCTCCATTGGAGACCCCATGCTCAGTCCAATGCTTGGCTGCAAGCATTCCCCTCTGTATTTGTCAGACTATGACAGAACCTCCCAAGAGACAGCCTCCTCAGGCTCCCTTCAGCAATCACCCCTGGCATCAACCACAGTGTCTGGGTTTGGTGTCTGTATATGGGATGGATCCCCAAGTGGGGGCAGTATCTAGATGGCCCTTCCTCAAGTCTCTCTTCCACACCAGTCTGGGCATTTCCTCCTGTGAATATTTTGTTCCTCCTTCTAAGAAGGCCTGAAGCATCCACATTTTGGTCTTCCTTCTTCTTGAGTTTCATGTGGTCTGTGAATTGTATCTTGGGTATTGCGAGCTCTTGGGCTAATATCCACTTATCAGTTAGTGCATACCATGCGTGTTCTTTTGTTGACTGGGTTACCTCACTCAGGATGATATTTTCTAATTCCATCCATTCGCCTAAGAATTTCATGAAGCCATTGTTTTTAATAGCTGAGTAGCACTACATTGTGTAAATGTACCACATTTTCTGTATTCATCCCTCTGTTGAAGGACATCTGGGTCTCTATATGTAGCCTGTATAGCCTTTGGTTGTCCTTGAACTACCTCTGAAGACCCAGGCTGCCTCTAACAACTCAAAGATCTCCATCTGCTGCTGCCTCTCAAGTGATCTTATTGCAGCAGTAGAAGGATTGATTCTAGACCTCAGCTAAATTTCTCTTTTTTCCTCAGTTCAAGACCCAAGCCCACTGAATGGTGCTACCTACCATTAATGTGGATCTTTCGACCCCAATGAATCTAACTTCAATAATCTCTCAGAGGCATGACTAGAGGCTTTTGTCTTAAGTTATAGTAAATCAGCATGAACTGGGGGGCACGAATCCCTTGGGGATTCCATATCAGATATCCTGCATGTCATATTTTTGTATTGACTCCCAACAGTAGCAAAATTACAGTTATTAAGTGGCAAGGAAAATAATTTTATGGTAGTGTTGCTCACCATAACTTGAGGAACCGAATTTAAGGGTCACAGTATTAGGATGGATGGAAATGATTGTTGTATATTATGTCTGAGTAAGAATTATTTGAACTATCGCATTAAACATGATAGTCATCTTAAGTACATATATAAATATACATTTAAATATTAAGTACATATTAAATATGTACTTAAGATCACTATCAGGTTTTACATAATATAAATCTATACATATGTATATACATGTTAATACAAAATAACATAACTTGCTTATGTATGAAAATCATCATTGTACCTGTTTGATGTATGTTTACAAATTTACTTTCTATTTCATTAGATCTTGCTTTTCTATCACTAAAAATGACACAGAATTTTAATGTGATTTTATTAAAATTCATTGTAATATTAGTAAAAATTTGTAAAAAGGATGTAAATTAAATATTTCAGATTTTCATCACTAAAACCAGGTAAGAACACAGTTAATTAAAAATTAACCACTGAAGAATTAATTAGTTAATAAGCACCAAGTAAAGACTATACTTTTAACATTTTTTCTGAGAAAATATTAATGCTAGGTGTGTTAGGATTTCCACTGCTGAAAAGAGACACCATGACCAAGGCAACACTTATAATGACAACATGTAATTGGGGCTGGCTCACAGGTTCAGAAACTCAGTCCATTATCATCATGGCAGGAGCATGGCAATGTTCAGGCACACATGGTGCTGGAAAAGGAGCTGAGAGTTCTACATCTTGATCTGAAGGAAGCCAGGAGAAGACTATCATCTGCAGGAAGCTGGAGGAAGCTCTCCTTCTACATTGAGCAAAGTCTAATATAGGAGCCTTAAAGCCCACCTCCACAGTGACACACTTTCTCTAAGAAGGTCACACATCCTAGTAATGCCATTCCCTGGGCCAAGTATATCCAAACCATCACACTAGAGAAAATATATTTTGTACATAGGTAGATTGGGAAAAAAACAGTAATGTATATTATTTCTTCCAATACTTTTACGTTTTTGCGTTTCATTGTATCAGTTAAATTATGTTATGCCTAATTTTATTTTTACTTATATGTGTATATATAAATATATAAAATATATAAAGTTGCATTACAAATTAGCTGGGCAATATTATGTCTTTAAAAATTCCTACAAACAGATTGAAGTATTATACATCATTTTTCCATATAATTCACTTTTTAATTTTTTAAACTTTCTATTTTTCCTATCCCTTCACTCCTCACAGCTTCCCCTACCTTCTCTGTCTCCCAGAAATATTCTGCCTCTATGTCCGTTCAGAAAAGAGTAGGAATATCAATATGAACTAACCAGTACCCCAGAGCTCCTTGGAACTATACAACCAATCAAAGAAAACACATGGTGGAACTTGTGGCTCTAGCTATATATGTAGCAGAGGATGGCCTAGTTGGTCATCAATGGGAGGAGAGGCTCTTGGTCCTGTAAAGATTCTATGTCCCAGTATAGTGGAATGCCAGGACCAGGAATGGGAGTGGGTGGGTTAGGGAGAAGGGGGAGGAGGAATAGGGGATTTTCAGAGGGGAAATTAGGAAAGGAGATAACATTTGAAATGTAAATAAAGAAAAAAAACAGAGATAACAAAACACAGCCAAAAACAAGGCAAGACATAAACCCTCACATTAAGGCTTAACAAGGCAACCTGATAGGAGGCAAAGAGTCTCAAGAGTGGGCAAAGGTTCCCAAGAGCAGGCAAAGGGGTCAGAGACACACCCATTCCCACTGTTAGTAGTCCCACAAAAACATCAAGCTAACAACCATAACATATACATACAGGATCTGGTTCAGACACATGCAGGCCCTGTACTTGTTCCTACAGTCTCTGTGAGCTCATATGGGCATTGCTTAGTTCATTTGTTAGACCTTGTTCTCTGGTTTTCCTGTATCTCCTCTGATTCTTATAATATTTCTTCCATATCTTCTGAGATGTTCCTTGAGCTCCAAGTAGATGAACCCAATGGAATCCTACAATTAGCTTCTGGAGTAGGTGGTGAGCAGGAAAATGGTGGATGGGATAGGGGGTTTTCAGAAGGGAAACTAGGAAAGGGGATAGCATTTAAAATGTAAATTAAAAATATCTAATTAAAAATAAAAAATAAAAGAAAACAAGCGAAACATAATTCTGTTCTGGTAGAAAGGAATTAATATTGGGAATTAGTTACAAGCCTTTTGAAGTATTTATAATGCGAGACAAAGAAGAGAAAGTAGATCAGAAGTAAATAGTCATGGGAAGAGTCCAGTATCAGCTCTAGAGTCTTAGGAACAAAAAGAGAAAGGGATACAAGAATATAAAACCAGACAAACTATATCACAGATAAATGCATGATTGCTGCTGCTACTTGGGAATGAGTGTCAAGGAACATTCTTTAAAGTAGATGTTTGAACTGAAAGACCCAGAACTTGAGGACTCCCCCACATTCTGACTCAGGAGAGGCGACACCCCAAATCACACAAGAAACGGTCTTGCTGCAAACTGCAAGAGGACTTTTAATCAAGAGCGCTCTTGGGCCCATGGTCATACACCACGCAGGTGTAGAGGACCATGGCACCCCGAGTAGCTGGGTAAGGGGGTATTTAAAGGAAGAAACCACAACTCAAGGAAGTGGGGAGGGCGTTGTTGGAAAATATCAAAGATATCAGTTAAGAGTCCCAAGGAAGTGCAAAGTCACAAGAGTCACAAGGAATACCTGGTAATTGTTCCAATTATCTCTCAAGACAGTTTCTAAGAGCCCCTAACAATAGCACATTTGCATAGCGGGTTCCCACAATGGTCAGGGTGACTTTCTTTGAATGAACACTCTTTGAACCCAGGAAGCTGGTGGGTGGAGGAATGTTTATGATTAGCATACCTTTGAGCATTAAGTCACAGAGGTCACATTCCCAAGCCAGGGCCTAAAGGCCTAGAATTTTGTTTTTACGGTATACTTTCAGAACCACAGAGACTCCAACTCTTAATGAAGGTACTACACAAGGGCGAGAGGAACACTGATTTCTCTCTTCATAAGGCTACTAATTAGTATTTTCTTAGCTATTTCTAATATGAATCAAACTAGAACAGGATTTGCACAGACATAAACAATGAGTCAGACTGTATAGAGAACGTCACTTATAGAATAGGAGCTAAGAGATGTACACATTTTTAACAATGTTTTAGCAAGCATAGTGTTCTCAGATTCCTCTGATTCCTCTTCCTCATCTTTCTCCTCCTCAATTTTTCTCTATTATTTTATTATTTTTTGTTTGTTTTGTTTTTGTTTTGTTTTGTTTATCAAGATAGAGGTTCTCTCTATAGCCTTTGAAATCCTGAACTTGATAGACCAGGCTGGGCTTGAATGTTGAGGTCCACTTGACTCTCTCATGAGTTCTGAGGTTAAAGATATATACCACCATGTCTGGCTTGTTTTTATTTAAATTTTTTAAAGAACAAAGTAATTATATAATTATTATTATTATTATAATTATATAATCTGGTTAGGTATTCATCTTCTTCTTCATCGAGCTCTGATTCTTCTAGCAGTTCTTCAGATTCTGAAGATGAGGATAAAAAACAAACAAAACGAAGGAAGAAAAAGAAGAGCCTTTGCTATAAGTCTCCTGAGACCTCGGGGTCGGATTCAGATTCAAACAGCAAGGATGATTTAAAAAAGAAAAAGAAGTCCAAGGATGTAACTGAAAGAGAAAAGGACACTAAAGGACTCAGCAAAAAGAGAAAGATGTACGAACATAAACCATTATCATCTGAGTCGCTGTCAGAGTCAGACTGTGGAGAGGTGCAAGCAAAGAGGAGGAAAAGCGGTGAAGAGCGTGAGAGAACAACAGACAAAGCCAAAAAGGGAAGGAAGCATAAGAAGCACAGCAAGAAGAAGAAAAAGAAGGCTGCCAGCTCCAGCTCAGACTCGCCATAGCGTCCATGAAGACCAGGACCCTTACCCAGTGCAGTGTCAAAGGAGCTCAACTGTGAAGATTGTGTCACACTTAGTAATGTGCATGAATTCTCTTGTTCTTAGACTTGTCCTGGACTAGTCAGTAGCCACTTGGATTCTGCTGTGTGAAGGGCCATGATTGTTGCCTGCTGCTTCAACACCTTTTCCTCTTCCAGTGCTTGGTGACTCTGGGAGATAGTACTTTGCAGTCATACTAGTGGTTAAGATATTTGGAATAAAGCTAATATTTTTTTACTAGAAGTACTTAAGAATAAATCAACAGAAACTGAATCTGGATTCATCTTTTAAGATACAACCAGAAATAATGAGATGACTCTAGTAAAAAATTTCAAAGTAGGGATTACATTAATATTTCAGAATCCTTACTTGGTAGGTAAATATATTTTAATTTTTCCCCACATATACTTTGATTTACTTGGGGAAGGAGCTTTTAAAGGGGGTGGTTTGCTATCTCTTTAGCTACCAGAACAGCAGCATGCCTTTGATCTCACACATCCTACTTATATGGACACAGTAGCCATGCTTCCTGGGAGGACAGAGCTGGGCACTATCATTCCTGCCCGACTGAGGTTATGACAACCTTAGACTTTGTTGTATGTTGCTTCGAATGAACCAGAGATACCCGGCCCTTTGCAGCATGAGAAAGCCCCCAAAGCTCTGGAATTTACCTCCACATCAATAATAACTGAATGTTTCCAGGGTTACATTGTGTTATGTCATTTGAATTCAACTTGACTACACTTTGGCTTTGGAGAGGGACTGTTGATTAGACGCTGGTACTTTCTGAGCTTGATAGCTGACAATTCTAAAGCGCATGTGTTACACAAGTTTTAACCACTCAGGAGATTTTTACAGAGCCAGTGATAGATACTTTATGTTTTGTATAAATTTTGTTTAGGCTGCAATGTTTAGCTTTTAACTCTTGCTGCCTTAAGTTCATAACTATGTTTAATGGCACACTTACAAGATATTTAGCAGGTAAAAAGCGGGACTTTTGTTTTTTGTTTTTAACAGCTTCCTATTGAAGCTGAGACTTTACCACAAACAAATTGAGTGGCAGGCCCGGTATGCTGTATCTTGTTACATAAAGCTCTTGCCAGAATCTTAGTAAACACATGTTTAAAAAAAAAAAAAAAAGGAAAAAACTCTGGGAATCTCAGAAATTTAATAAGTAGATAAATGAAAAAGTCACAAACTTCAATTGACCATGTATACCGCAGGACTCACACATTCTTAAAGTGTAAAGAATCAAGTTATTAACTGATGTGAATTAGGTGAATACTTTTTAAATTCTGTAGGACCTTTCTTTGTATTTTCTAGGAAACTGTTGGAAGACAATAAGAAGCTTGGGTTCTTGAGATCTCAAGGGACAAATGTATAAGATGAATTATGTGTGGTGATAAACAATATGTTTAATATAAGCCTACATAGATCATTTAACTGTTCCTGTCCAGAAGTAATTTCCTAAACAGCACAAAAATCATTAACTGTAATGAGTCTCTGCTTTTGACAAATCTATGTCACCTTCAGGGACTTAGCCAACTCATGAGCTTCACTGCTTCAAGATATAAATATCCTGTGATTCCGAGTGCAATGGTTAGTACTCAGAATAGCTATAATTGGTTATATAACTAATAAATGGATATACATTTATTAATCAGAATCCAATATCTTAAGATAGATTCCTAGTTCATTATCTAGACTTGAACCTAAGAAAGTCATAAATGGTAGCTAAAAAGAATAAGTCTATCCAAGGATTCAAAAAAAAAAAAAAGATCAATCTATCAGCTTACAGTAAAATAGAGAAAAGAGAACAAAGTGGGATATCAGCAGAAGAATGGCTTTGGGAAAATTGGCAAGGATTAAAGCATATATTACAGAGATTATGTGGGGCTAATTATTTTTGAATATTATTTACTAGACCTGGATAAATGTCCCTGACATATTCATGCGTGAAAAGACATCAAGTGAAAACTTATTAGGTCAAGGAGGTAATAAAGAGGGAGAGGGACCAATTATTTTCACTAGCCATCAAAGGCAATAAAGTAATCTACTTGGAGCCAGCATGGAACGTTTAGGTTAATTATTAAATGACAGTTTGTTATATAACTCAAGTGTTTTCCCCCTTCTCCTTTTGTTTCTCTCTCTTTCATTTCCTGTGGTGTGCTTGAAAGATTTTTGAGGCAGAGTCTTATATATCTCTCTGAGTCTTGTATATCCCAGGCTTCCTGGACTATGACAGTACTAAGATTTCATCTGTGCCTTGCCATGCCCAGACCTCTACTTTTATAAAAGTCATCTCCATAGATTTCAGAGACTTCTATATTAAAATTTAAACCAAGCTACCAATTAAGTAGTTTACTGGGCCAATAATATATTCAGAGGAGGGATGAATTTCAAATTTTCCCTGCTTGTCTTTTGATTGTACATTTTGGATTCTGATTTTCTGTATGTATGGATTTTGTGTGTGTTTTATTTATTTTTTTAAATACTAGGGTTTTTTTCTGTTTTTATTTTCCTATTCATTTGAAAGAATGAAATGCCTTGGTGAGGGGTTGGGAAGGGCCTGGGTTGGAGGAAGGGAAATTGTGTTCAGGATACATTGTCTGAAATATTTTCAATGTAATAATTCAACCTATTGGTAAAATCCTAGTAACTATGTAGTACATGTTTATCTTCTATCACCAAATATTTCCGTTTGTTGAAATACATTCTACAAAATACTGAACCTCAAACTTCTGAATAAAAGAAAAAATTCAAGGTAAATGGTATTTTTTCATATTCCTCAGTTTTCTTCCCATAAGTCAAGACAGGACTGTTTTAGCAGTCCTGTGATTAGAAATGAACAGAAAACCAAAGCTAAACATTTAAAATTTTATGGCTCAAATGTTAAGAACACTCTTACTTGACCCCACACTTTACTACTCTCAAATTTGTAAATCAGTATGTATAGTGCATATTCATTCACTGGATACATAATTGGGCACAAACATTGTACTAGGAACTGAGTTTGATTCTACATTACCATATATTACAAAACAATTGTAACTCAAAATAACTTAAAAAAGAAAGACTGTAACATTAAATACTAAGGAAGTCTAGTTCTGTGCTGAATACCTGTTTCTTTTAATTCTCAAAGCAACCTTAGAAAGATGTCTCAGGTACTGTTTCCAAGGGAAAACTGAAGAAAACACAACTTTGAGTCATTAAGATATGTGACCAAAATCAGAAAGGCATCAAGTGTCAGAGCTTGAGTTTAACTCCAAAATGAACCTGACTTCAAAGCCAACATTGCCATCCATTTCATAGGATTTAAATATACTATGAAAATTTCTTCAAATCTAACACTTGACCTCTTACTCAAAGCATGCAGAATCAGATCACAGTTACTTATATGGTATTTGAGCTTATATATAAATGAAAAATGATTTGCTGGCCAATCTATGAAATGTAGCCACACTGAATTCCTCTGTTCAAAGGCAGACTCGATTTGAGGAATTGAGTATGCCTGACTGCACAGGTAGGGGCAAAAGGAACCCAACTGGAAAGTTTAGACAGAATCTAGCAGATAATTAAACAGATGCCTCTTAAATGTTTACAAAATAATTCATTCGTAATCTGGGGACTGCCAGTATTGAGTCTTCAAGGAAGTTGTGTGTTTGTATTTGTGTGTGTGTTCTTTTATCTATGTCAGAGTACCAAATGGTAAAACACCTGTGCATTGAAAAATGAAATTAATTGCTAATAATGTATTTCATTTATCGTGGAATCATGAGACATTTGGAATAAAATTTCATTTTGCAAGGTACTTTTAAGTAATAACAAGGAATTTAATTAATTTAGCCACGTCTATTATTACCATTAAACCCATTTATGTGATTTATTCTCTCTGCTATTTTTTCTTGTTCTACTTGTTCATTCATTTATTCATTTATCAAGTATTTGCTGAGTGTATAATGCTTGCCAGGCTTTGTCACATGCACCCCAATAGCAATTACAATATGATATGACTTGAATGACAGCTCAGCAGCTCAGAGGACCTAGGTTCAGTTCCTGGAACCTATATAGTGTTTACAGCAATCCATATTTTCGCCATCTGAGGATTCAATGCCCTTTCTTATTCCACAAAAGCCAGGCACACATGTGGTGCACCCACATACATGAAAGTAAAATATTCATACACTTAACATGAAATGCATATTTTCTAAAATTAAAGATTTATATTTAAGACGTTTACTTAGGGGCTAGGGATCTAGTTCATTGCTAGAGCCCCTGCCTCATTGTCATGAGGCAATGTAGTCAATCTTCAGAACCAAATTTAAAATAATGATACCCAAATATGAAAGTATGAAATAAACAGATATGTCGTATTTCAAATGAAAATGCTAAGAAGATCCAGAGAATAGCTAAAACATTTCAAGAAATGAATGTCTTATATATTGAAACCTGGGAAGATCAAAAGATCAGTAATATACATTCAAATTGTTAAGTACATATTGAGGAATTACTAATTCCTAATATCAATAATCCACTCTTTCTTTAATTTGTTTCTCTAAGGGATTTGGAAAACTGGACTCATTGTTTGAGGGAAAAATAAATATATTTATCTGGGCTCTTAGAGAGCATCCCAGTTGCAGAGGGGAAGAGTACAGATGAGTATGTAATTAGGAAGTAGAGGCTAAGATGAAAACTAGGAAAACTCCTATATAAAGTTGTGAAATAGAGTAGAGTAAATAAAAGAAAACTTAGGGTAGATGGTAGAGACTAATGCTTGGTTTTAGAATATGCGTAGGTTTAAAAGATTCTAAGAGCTCCTACCAATGTTATAAAGATTGAAATTGGATGTGAGTTTGAAATTCATGGAGTATTTTTGGGCTAATGGTCAACATTGAGAGTAATCTTTAGGAAGACATTTAACTTATGTACCAATAGAGTGCATGGCTGCCAAGACATGGTCTTCAGGATAGTGTCTTTTTGTTTCAAATTGTTTGTATTTGGCATGATAGTACAAAGGGAGTCTTTCACTGGGTTTTGTTACCTGTCTTTACTATGAGAAGGGTATATCTCTAAAAGAGTTTATTTGTCCTTGACATATAATAAACATAACGATGCACTACTCTTTCTACATTCTGGGATATAGCTGTGTTTTGGTGCTCAGTGGAGTTCTATAGCAATTCCATAGGAGAGGCAGAAGATATGCTCTGGACACTATATTTTGTTGAGGAGAGGACACATGCAATAGGGACCAAAAACCTCATTCTGGACCTTAGTTTCCCTTCATCACCTTCCTTCTCTGTCTCTCTCTCTCTGTCTCTCTGTGTAAACTTTTCTTCCTTTTTGAGGCTTCAATTTCTCTAGGCTTCAACTATAATTTTGTTGTTCTTTCATGTAGACTGTACACAAATTATTTCACTCCACTTTTTCTTAGTATCTGTATATACCAAGAGGGTAGTTTGATAACATTTTTTACTCAAATGCTCAATGGTTCTGAGAACCAACATTACTGTTTTCGTGGATGTTTTTTCAAGTTTTTTCTGGGAGTATCGTTTGCTTTAGATAATGTAATCCACACTTTCTTCATTCTAATATACTCTTTATAATTTTACTTCCAATTCAGTTATTTCATCTGTTCAGAAATAATTATTGTGACATAGTTAAATTTTTATGTATCAGAGGTTTTTAATAACACACATGTGACTGGAGAAAGAGACTGATACTTATTGAGGTGGTAGTAATTCCCGAAAGCTATATACATTTTACTATACTTAATCTTTCATATACCTGCAATATTTGATTTTTATAAATAAATCCTCTAAAAGGTTTATGGAAGGCTGCATTTTAATATTTACCTGCATTATCATTAGCATGTTGTTTTTATTTGCATTTCCCTGATGATTAAGGATGCTGAACATTTTTTTCAGGTGCTTCTCAGCCATTCGGTATTCCTCAGGTGAGAATTCTTTGTTTAGCTCTGCGCCCGATTTTTTAATGGGGTTATTTGATTTTCTGGAGACCACCTTCTTGAGTTCTTTATATATATTGGATATTAGTCCCCTATCTGATTTTGGATAGGTAAAGATACTTTCCTAATCTGTTGGTGGCCTTTTTGTCTTATTGACAGTGTCTTTTGCCTTACAGAACCTTTGCAATTTTATGAGGTCCCATTTGTCAATTCTCTATCTTACAGCACAAGTCATTGCTGTTCTATTCAGGAATTTTTACCCTGTGCCCATATCTTCGAGGCTTTTCCCACTTTCAACTCTATAAGTTTCACTGTCTCTGGTTTTATGTGGCGTTCCTTGATCCACTTAGATTTGACCTTAGTACAAGGAGATAGGAATGGATCAATTTGCATTCTTCTACATGATAACCGCCAGTTGTGCCAGCACCATTTGTTGAAAATGCTGTCTTTTTTCCACTGGATGTTTTTATCTCCCTTGTTAAAGATCAAGTGACCATAGGTGTATGGGCTGATTTCTGGGTCTTTAATTCTATTCCCTTGGTCTTCTTGTCTGTCGCTATACAGTTTTTATCACAATTGTTCTTCAATACAGCTTTAGGTCAGGCATGGTAATTCCCCCAGAAGTTCTTTTATCCTTGATAAGAGTTTTTTGTTATTCCAGATGAATTTGCAGATTGCTCTTTCTACTTCCTTGAAGAATTGAGTTGGAATTTTGATGGGGATTGCATTGAATCTGTAGATTGCTTTTGGCAAGGTAGCCATTTTTACTACATTGATCCTGCCAATCTATGAGCATGGGAGATCTTTCCATCTTCTGAGATCTTCTTTAATTTCTTTCTTCAGAGACTTGAAGTTCTTATCATACAGATCTTTCACTTCCTTAGTTAGAGTCACACCAAGGTATTTTATATTATTTGTAACTATTGAGAAGGGTGTTGTTTCCCTAATTTCTTTCTCAGCCTGTTTATCCTTTGTGTAGAGAAAGACCATTGACTTGCTTGAGTTAATTTTATATCAGCTACTTCATTGAAGGTGTTTATCAGGTTTAGTAGTTCTCTGGCAGAATTTTTAGGGTCACTTATATATACTATCATATCATCTGCAAAAAGTGATATTTTGACTTCTTCCTTTCCAGTTTGTATCCCCTTGATCTCCTTTTGTTGTCGAATTGCTCTGGCTAGGACTTCAAGTACAATGTTGAATAGGTAGGGAGAAAGCGGGCAGCCTTGTCTAGTCCCTGATTTTAGTGGGATTGCTTCCAGCTTCTCACCATTTACTTTGATGTTGGCTACTAGTTTGCTGTACATTGCTTTTATCATGTTTAGGTATGGGCCTTGAATTCCTGATCTGACTTTTATCATGAATGGGTGTTGGATTTTGTCAAATGCTTTCTCCACATCTAGATGATCATGTGGTTTTTGTCTTTGAGTTTGTTTATATAATGGATTACGTTGATGAATTTCTATATAATAAACCATCCCTGCATCCCTGGTATGAAACCAACTTGGTTAGGATGGATGATTGTTTTGATGTGTTCTTGGATTCGGTTAGCGAGAACTTTATTGAGGAATTTTGTATCAATATTTATAAGGGAAATTGGTCTGAAGTTCTCTATCTTTGTTAGGTCTTTATGTGGTTTAGGTATCAGAGTAATTGTGGCTTCATAGAATGAATTGGGTAGAGTAACTTCTGCTTCTATTTTGTGGAATAGTTTCTGAAGACCTGGAATTAGATCTTCTTTAAAGGTCCGATAGAACTCTGCACTAAACCCATCTGGTTCTGGGCTTTTTTTGGCTGGGGGACTATTAATGACCACCTCTACTTCTTTAGGGGATATAGGACTGTTTAGATCACTCACCTGATCCTGATTTAACTTTGTTACCTGGTATCTGTCTAGAATTTGTCCATTTCATCCAGGTTTTCCAGTTTTGTTGAGTATAGTCTTTTGTAGAAGGATCTGATGGTGTTTTGGATTTCTTCAGGGTTTGTTGTTATATCTCCCTTTTCATTTCTGATTTTGTTAATTAGGATGCTGTCCCTGTGCCCTCTAGTGAGTCTGGCTAAGGGTTTATCTATCTTGTTGATTTTCTCAAAGAACCAGCTCCTTGTTTGGTTGATTCTTTGAATAGTTCTTCTTGTTTCCACTTGGTTGATTTCGCCCCTGAGTTTGATTATTTCCTGCCTTCTACTCCTCTTGGGTGAATTTGCTTCCTTTGTTTAGACTAGTCTCAGAGGAATCCAGGAACCAAGATGGCTCCCCCAGGTGCTCTGGCAAAGCCCTCCCAGGTGGGGTGAACACCTCTCCTGTTGCAGGGAAGGTGCCAGGATATCTGGAGCCTGAAACGGGGTCTGCTTCAGAAGTTCTGTGGCTTTTGCCTATCCCAGAAGCTGTTAGCTTCTGTAGTCCACACTCTCACCTGCGCAGACTGGTCTAGGTTGAAACCTGGAACCAAGATGGCTCCCCCAGGTGTTCATGGACTATTCTTTAAACTGCTCCTTGTCATATATTTTGTCACAGCATGAGAAAAGTTATAATGTCTAGTTGCATCCAAAATCACAGTTTTCCAACTATACTTACATTTTTTTATCACCTAAATTGACTAATGTGGAAACTCATAATGCAAGGTCTATGATATAAAGAGTTGTATACAAGGAAAGAGTCTGATTATAATATCCTCATCACTCTCTTGTACAAAGTTTTTTGTCTCCTAACTCATTTCATTCAAAATAGCTTCCATCACAGGCTTCTTGAAAGTATTTGAAGCTAGGAGAATGACTGAAATAATATTTAGAGGTATCACTAAAATTTGGGAGACAGACTCCTGAACTATGCTCAGGAGTAGGAAACACGAGGTTTTCACAACCACAGAAGAAGTAAATCATGGACTTGTTTTTATGTTAGACATAGTAATTAGATTACTTTATAATAATTCAGACCTAGAAGACTGCACCTAAGCAGACAAACCAAGAATGACTAACTTCTGTTTGTGATCCTGTAGTTCATGTCTTTTTACTATCTTTTCATATTGGAAACAGGAAGGAAACATTTATAAAATACAATAGCTACCTTTAAGTAGCTCACTCCAGCAAATCTGTGCAGTTTCAGATAAGACACTCACCTTTATCAAAAAGAGACAAAGATTCTGCATACTTAGAATCCTCCAATTTATTGTTTTTCTTTTCAGTTACCAAAGGGCAATCTTCTTCAAGTTAGCAGGAAAAAAGTGACAGATTTATGTGTAGTATAATATTATATAATTAATATAATATTAAAATATTCAGATATTCAAGCTGTACATCTAACTGTGTTCATTTTTTAAAAATATAAAGATTAGCGTTGTTTACTAAAGCTTGTACCTGAGTCAAGTTGCCATAGAGTAAAATCATCACAATAAAATTGCTCTAAAACTGCATCAACAATACTTTTGATTTGAGTCAACAATCTGAGTAGAACATTGTAGGCAATTCTCAATGATTATCTGTGCTGCTCAGGAGAAGTTGACTAAATTAAGAACACAGTCACCAGTGCATGATTGTTTCTAAATCAAGCTTTTGGAGCAGTCAAACCAAAGCAGGCATACAATAAGTGTTTGTTGAATGAATACTGAATAATATTCATGTAATCCACACTAAATTCACAGCTTCTAGGTCAATGCCTTGAGGAAATTAATGGGCATTTCTTTTCTGAAATGCAATTCAATATTGTCACTTCCTTGCTTTAAATCTTTGAAGGTTTACCATGAACTCTAAAATAATCACCTGAAATTCTCTTCAGCTGATTTGGGGTATGGTCAGAGATTGTGCATTTTTAGAGAACAGTTCAGGGTTATAGAAATAATTTTGGTCATTTAACTTCATTTTGAGTAGCAATGACATAGGTTGCTTTAGCTGATATGATAGATTGTTATTTTATTGGTGAACTCCAAATTTCTCACTAGCTTTACCAAAATGAAGCAAGCAAGCAAAGAATAACAAGATTAAACTTTGATAGCCAGTGTGTCCAGATGCTTATTTTCTTTCAATTCTTCCCTTTAAGTTCTAGCTCAGGTTAGGTATCAGCAGGTTTTCTGTTACTCTTTAGTCTAATTGTTTGTTTGAGATAGAGACTCTCAGTATAGCGGGGAAGTCTTTATGGAGAACAGGGTAGCCTCAGACTCACTGAGATCTCTGTCTGCTTGTCCTGAGTGCTGGTTAAATGTGTGATCCACCACTCCTAGCTCATAGACTTGGTTAGCATTACTAAAATATTTTCAGCATAGTATTCAAAAATAAACCCGTTGCATCCTCCATCTTAGTTAAGAATTCTGCCAGTGATGTTATTAAAAGGCTTATGTAGTAAATAAAGATGCTTGGGGTTTAGTTATGGAACTAAGTTTTCCAAAGAATAAGTGCACTGATTTTACTTCAGTTGTATATTAATTTGTGATAAACAATAAAGGGGCTAGTGTACCTTAATCTATTTTACTGCAACATTGTTCGTCTCCTTCTGTGTTAGGGTTTTACTGCTGTGAACAGACAACATGACCAAGACATATCTTATAAGGACAGCATTTAATTGGGGCCGGCTTACAGGTTCAGAAATTCAGTCCATTATCATCAAGGCAGGAGCATGACAGTGTCCAGGCAGGCATAGAGCAGGATCTGAGAGTTCTACATCTTCTTCTGAAGGCAAAAAGAAGACTGTTATCAGGCAGCTAGGAGGAGGGTCTCAAAAGCCCACCCATACTGTGACATACTTCCTCCAACAAGGCTACACCTACTCCAACAAGATCACGTCGCCTAATAGTGCCACTCCCTGGGCCAAGCACATACAAATCATCACACCTTGTTATATGCTTTTGATTCACATGCCTACTTTATCTGTATATAGCATGTAGGTAACTGTGCCAGGACACTTAAGTCTCTGGCCTCCATTCTTCCCAAATCAGTTACTGTTTTAACAGGGGGAGAAGATAGAGTAACCCAAAAATATAAATATGGCAAAAATAAGCAATTATGTCCTATTTGAAAGTACAGTTACTTGTAAATTCTATTTTATCTTCCTCTTTCAAGTTTTCTGATACATAAAAATATGAACAGCATGTCTGAACAATGCTTAGGTGGAGAGCTTTGATCTTTATTCCATTCAAGGTGTTTAATTTGCATGCTGCGAAAGATTCTCTGAAAACCTCTGTGGTGAACATCATAGAATTAGCCAAGAAAAAACAGGTCCATTTTCAGTCGAGGGCTGGGTATGAACTATTAAACATAGAAAGACTGTCTATTTAAAAATTGTATTTATAATTATAAGTGAAAATCCCCATCAATTCCTCTGTCATGCAATCTGTATTTAGTGACTCAGGAAAAACACTTTTCACATCTGTCAAACTAAGTATCTTACTTGTCCAAAGATGACACTAACGTAACACCTTTAACACCAGGATTTATCAAATTTAATCTATCTGTAAGGCAAGTGCTAATGATATTTTATGGGGGAAATGTGCATTGAACAGCTAAACAACACAAGTAGCAACTCTTATAAAAATCATATGCCAATAGTGTCAGTCTTAAACATATAATTACCAGTGAATTCATCCTTCATTCATCTTTTATCTGATTATCTGTCAAATATTTATTGCACATCTGTTACAGATGTAGTGACATGTGCTGGGGCTTCAGGTGTGGATAGATTGTCCTGAAAACATATATAATTGCTCAGAACCCAGATATGTGTTCATGCACACTGAGGATTTTTTTCAGAGGACATTTGGAGATGGAATAGTAAGCAATAAAAAATAGACTAGCCATTTGTGGTACACAAACAGTTCAGCACCACTTAGGGTAGTAACACCCCCATTTTGGGGGGTGTAGTTGAATACTACATCAAACAAGCATATCATAATCTGCACATGGTTTCATAAACAATATAATAAAGCCAGATACATCAGGCATGCCATTTTACCAACTTAGGTGTGTTATTTGGCTTTTGTCATTTGTACACACCTGTGCCTTATTACAGACATTTGCCAGAGGTTGCTTCCAACTGTGGTGATGTCTGTGGGAAGAAACTATGATGAAAGCAACCTGGAACCTTTCCTTATGGCTTCAGGTATTAACTCACAGCTGCCTTGTCAGCATGGATTTTTCTTTAGCACAGTATCATGGTAAAGAATGTGCCTATGGATTTAGGGCTATGGAGAAGTTATAATAGAAGTAACAATTTTTTTTTCTTGAAGAATAGGAGTTTGTTTGTTTGTTTTTTATTCTAGCCTGATGGTTTGGTATAGGGCTTTGATGACTAGCTCCTGAACTTAATAAGCATGCATTCCCTAGTACAGCTGAATATAAATATGTATTGATGAGGTAAACTAGATCTACTGTTCATTCATTGAGGAACAGATCACTACAATGAGCTACCGCCACATTAGAAATGACTGAGAGATTAAGCAAAAAGCAAAAATTGATTTCAAACAACTCACTAGACATGATAGCAGCAGATTCATTTAATTCATTATCTTTCATAAAAATTTTCAACTTCCAACTTAATCCTGTGTTCAACATTCAATATTTGGACAAATACTTCTCGAGTTCCGACTTTGTTCTAAATGCTAGAAGTCTAGTTTTGAATTTGGCCATGATTGCCTCTAATAAAAGATCTTCATTTAAGTGTCACACCTTTAGTTTGCCACAGTTAAAGAAAATATGTGTCAGCCTTCCCGGGCGAAAGTATGCACTAAGAGCCTGCAGAAACTGTCTCTATTGGATATTGCAGGCGGTGTGTGGAGTGGAATTGAGTCCAATCCATGATCCAGCAGAGCTTCAGCCCAGGATTTCTTTAGAGCCTTTGCTACACACAAAGTTGGCTGATGTGCCATTCAGCATCCCAGCAGCTCTTTCTCTTCACACTAGCAATGGCAAAGC